>NC_041381.1:74471677-74521677 GCF_002162155.2 Triticum dicoccoides
TTCTACCTCTTCTGGTCGACGGAGACGCGGGTGCATCCGCGCACGCTGGTGCTCTTCGCCGAGGCTTCCAAATCGAAGCGGTGCCCAAAAGGGTACTATTTCTTTCCGGTGTTCTTCTATTGCGGGCTCTGCCCACCTTTTTCTGACTTCTTCTGTGATATCATGAATACCTACGGGTTTCATCTTCTTGATTTCACCCCCAACGCCGTTCTGGCAATGGCGGTTTTCGCACACCTCTGCGAGAACTTCGTTGGCATCCACCCAAATGTTGCTCTTTTTCGCCATTATTTCACCCCCCCGAGCCGAGAAAGGAGAGCCATTGGCCGGCGGAATCGCCTGGACCTCACGAATCGGCATGAAGGAGGTGTATCTGGCGGGCGAGCTCCACAACAAGTGGGATGAGTAGATGGCGGAGTGGTGCTGGATCACTGATGCCAAGCAGCAGCCATTCACCAACCTGCGCCAGACTCGGGTAGTGCGCGGTGGCGACTAGAGCGCTCTGTCGCCGGACGACGCCAAGCTGAAGATTGCCACTACCCGAATCCTCCGGCTCAGGCTTGCCGGGCTCACAGCAGGGGCAGTTGGCACGGATTTCCTTCGCCGACGCATCGCCCCTCTGCAGAAGAGGGGGAGACCCGCCTGGCTGTTTTGCGGCCCGGCGGATATCATGAGGCTGCGTCCAGGCCTCAACTTCAACTTCACAGTTCTGGAGCTTGACGGGATGCTGAAGGAGCTGTTCAAGCATGACGCCAACCATCCAGAGTGGTTCAGGTTGCTGCAGGGCATCATCCCATTGTGCAACAACTCCCAGCGTGATCGCATCTGTGCAATGATGCCGGAGTGCGACTTGCACGGGATAAACCCGACTTGGATGGAGCCCGCCGACGATGTCGTGCGGCAATTCTTCGATGGCTTGACGGAGGTAGCAGTCAACGCCGACGAGCAGAGGCTCCTCACCCGCGACACCACCGATGACGAGATGCGGTACATCGCCAGCAGGGCCGAAGAGGCGGCGGCAGCCGCCGCCGCGGGCGAGTTTGGCTTCAGGTTGGAGGAGGCAGAGGCGGCTGAGGCGGCAAGCCTTGCCGACCGGGAGGACCTTGCCGGAGGGGTCGTTGGCGAGGGGGAGCCTGAGGCCGAGGCGAGCGAGCCCGCCGAGGGCGCGAGCGGCCAGCCGTCTTCAAGCAGCTTGCCGCAAGCGGAGCCTCCAGCGCAGCCCCAATTTCAACCAAGAAGGCGCCTCTGTCGAGTTGGAGATGTAGCAGGGGGGCAGGCAGGCCAGCAGCCGTAGCGCCGTGGGACACGCTCCACCGCGGCAAGTACCGTTGCCGCGGGAGGGTCCCAGGCTGTACCGGCAACTAAGGCGGGGTCTTCCCAGGCCGCCACGCCTGATCCTGCTGCAGCCCCCGGCAAACGTCCAAGGGAGCCTACTCCTCCGCCTCGCCGTGTAGAAAGGGTACCAGACTTTGACCTCTCCGCGCTGAGCTCCGACGAGGAGGAAGAAGAGGAGGAAGAGTAAGGCTTTCTCCTTGCTGTATTTGTTTTTCTTCAATTTTTGTTGTTGCTTGTCTTGCATCTGATTTGCTTCTCTCTGAATCCCTGTTCCATTTCAGGACTCTGGCCGAGAGAGCAGCAAAGAGGGCCAAGGTCCCTGTGGTTGTCATCGAGGACGATCCTGCTGTGATGGCAGAAGACACGTCCGAGACCACTTTGACGGACCCGATTCCTTCTCCTCGCAGCAGCCCCCAGCACAGCCCCCAGCGTAAGTGTTTGGTTCACTTCCTGTTGTGGGGTGCACATGGGTGCTTTTTTCTTTTCTTTTTTGCTGACATCTCGATTATTGATTTGTTTGTGTAGGAGCAGAGCAGGCCCACCAGGAGCAACCAGAGGCCGTTCCGGAGGTGCAATCTGCTTCGACTACGCCGCCAAGGGGCAATTCTCCAACAAGGGAGCATTCTCCGGCAAGGGAGCGGTCCCCGACAAGGGGTACTTCCCCGGCGAGGGATGGGACCAGCGATCCTTCGGTGGTGGAACCCATGGTCACGAAGCCCAGCACAGGTAACCCTCCTTGTCGGAAATTTTCCCTTGGGTCTTTCTTCTGATCTTCTTTCTTCTTGTTTGGATATTTGCTTGACTTTTCCTTCCTCTCCATGTCCTCAGATCCCCCTCTTACAGACCCGATGGAGACTGAGGCCACCGGCGAGGAAGGCGCACGCGGCAATACTGAAGATGCCGCCGCAGACGAGGAAGAGGCCGGCGCCGATGAACCTGCCGACGAAGAAGCCGCCAAGGCTGCTGGCGCAGGAGCTGGCGAGGGGTCCGGCGATCGTACTGACGACCCGGAGGGCGCAGGAGCGCAAGGCGCTACACCGACCGCCGACCCCTCCGCCGCTGATGCAGCGCCGGGCTCCGAGGAGCCCCAGCCAGGCGCCTACTTGAAGGCCGGCGAGGGCGTATACATCAAGCTTCCCTGGGCGTCGAGCTCCAGGGCGCCGGTCGAAGGAGAGGAGTTTGACGGGGAAGTACTCGCCTCTGCTGGGCTGGCAGTGGTTGACGCGCCCAGCAGCAGCAGTGGCGAGTCCGAGGAGGAGCAGCTGCTCCGAAAGTTGGTGTCACTCTACCGCGCCCGGCAAGCGAAGCTTGAGTCCCGGGAAGCGCTTGTCGCGCGGTGTCGGTGTACTAAAGTAGGGGTACCTTAGTACCCCGAACTTGTGCACGGGCAGTTGCAGCACCCCGCGGCAAGGCTCGCCGGGCGCCCGCCAAGACCCTCCGTCATTTCCACTCACTGCCATTCAAAAACAAAGTGTCAACCAAGAAGACAAAAGCCCCGGCAAGAGGAGCTTGCCGGGAAGAACAAGGCCCCGACAAGAGGAGCTTGCCGGGAAGGCCAACCAAGGCGCGTCCAGAAGACTTGCCGCGACGCCCCGCGCGTCCCGGCAAGGCCCGACGACCGGCAAGCTTGCCGGCGCAACAAGAGGAGGGCCGCGGCAAGGCGCTTGCCGCGGCAAGGCTGCCACCCTGCACCCAAGCTCCAGCGCATCCAACGACGTGTCGCCCCAGGGCCATCCCAGGAGCACGTGGCGAGGCGCTGTGCAGCCATGCGGTGCGAGGTGGCAAGAGGAGCTGACAAGGAGGCCATCATGGCGAATGGTGGCGCACCTAACGGTCGTTTCCTTGCACTGTTGGGGCGACCGGATGGGCATTAAATGCCTTTGTCCCCTGCCGTCAGAGTTAGGTAGGGGACACTGTTGGACACTGTTGTACCAACCTGCGTTTTTACTCTTTTACCCCCTCTTTCTGTGTTGCCACCTGTCGGTGACCCCCTTAGACTATAAAAGGGAGGCCCATGCGCAGGTAGAAAGGGTTCGGTCCATTCGACACATCCAGCACCACAATACGCTCACGCTCTCGAGCAGGAACAAATACAACACAAAGCAGCAGTAGGAGTTTTATCTCTCCGGAGAGCTCCGAAGCTGGGTAAAATCCCCCCGCGTGTGTGACCTCGATCTTCTCTTCGTGCGGCCCTCGCCCCCCTGCCGGACCAGAAGGGGCCCCCTGCCCCATAGGTGCTCGCTCCCCACGGTGGCCCGCGACATCTTTGGTGCGCCAGGTAGGGGGGGCGTCGAGGTTGTGCGAACCTGATCCGGTCTCCACGCGCGCTACATCGACATCTTTGTCAACATGCCACCGAAGAAGAAGGCTTCGGAGGTAGCCGCTCCGTCTGCGACTGTCCTATCGCCACCGGAGCAAAGGGGCGATGGGTCGGACGCCGGCGGAGGAACGGGCGCCGATGGCGGCACTCACGTCGTCACCAGGACCAAAGACAAGGCTCCGCAAGCTTCGGCGTCTGGATATCCACCGCGCCCCTCTCAGGAGGTGCAAGATCAACAACGCCATGGTGCCCCTAGCACCGTGCTTGCGTTGGAACAAGGCCAAGCTGGTGGGTCACGGGGCGTTCAAGACCAGCATGCACGCCAGCATGCTGGCGCGAGTGAAGTACGATCGCCCGGACGGGGTGTTGCTCCTTCCAATCCAATTGGGAGTCCGAGCACGTCCCGTTCCTCGCGCCGCTCGTCGCCACAGCCACCCAAGACCGCAGAGGAAGCGCTGGCCCGAGCCCAGCTACTCCTAGACTACCCTCCGGCGCCACATAAGATTGACGACTGGAGGATGACCATTTATGGCCTCATCGGCTTCGCCAACGGCGACAAGCCCCGGCAACCGAGCGTATCGAAGCCCCGGCAAGCCGCCCAGGCGCAAGCCGACACCGACAAGACCGCTGGGGGTGCCACTTCCATGCACTCCCCGCCCCGAAGGCCAAGATCGCCGACTCACCGGGCCAACCCCGACGCCGACTCCACTGCGTCGTCGGACCCGCGAACTCGCCGTGATCAACGCCAAGTTCTTCAAGAACGACGACATGAAGACGCTCGTACTCGCATCGAGCGTAGAAGAGAAGCGCGGCGTCAATCTGACCAGTGTGCTGGGCCCACTATCGACATGCATGCGCCAGGAGAACCAGGCGACTTGCCGTACGCGGCAGGTTGCCCTGCGTTCACCCGTGAGCTGCGGCAAGTCCGGTGGCCCAGTACCAAGAACTTCAAGCCAGACGTGCCCGAGAAGTACGATGGCAGGATACACCCGTCGGAGTTCCTCAGCGTCTACACCATCGCGGTGCAGGCTGCCGGGGGGTGCGACGAGAAGATCCTCGCCAACTACTTCCCGCTGGTGCTCAAGCCCAACGTCAGATCTTGGCTCATGCACTTGCCGGACAGCTCCATCTCTTCGTGGGCGGACCTGTGCCATCAGTTTGTCGGCGCCTTCACAGGCGGCCACAAGCCTCATGGCCAGGAAAGCAATCTTCATCTGCTCGCCCAGAAGGAAGGAGAGCCCTTGCGCAAGTACATACAGAGATTCAGCCAGGTGCAGCGTAACATCCCAGACGTCCACCCTGCCGCGGTTATCAGTGCGTTCCACCAGAACGTGCGTAACCGCAGGATGAGGGAGGAGATGGCGATGTGCAAGATCAGAAATGTCAGCGAGCTCTATGCTCTGTCCGACAAGTGCGCCCGTGCTGAAGAGGGGAGGAAACTCCCCGGAGAGCATGTAGGAGCAGAGGGATCTCATAGTGAGGACACCGCTCCGGCAAGACGGAACCGGAGGCGGAATAATAGAAAGAGAAAGGCTAAGGATGTGCTAGTTGTTGAGCAGGCCGGCAGCGGAGGCGGCTCCGACAAGGCCAAAGCTGACGACTCCGGCGAGGCTATAGTGGCCGCCGACAAGCATGACGGCTCCGGCAAGCAATATTGCAAGATCCATCGCACCAAGGGCCATGATCTCCAAGCATGCAAGAAAGTCGAGCAGATGGCAGAGCTACAGAAAGCTGAATACGAGCGCCATGACAAAGAGAAGGCCCAGAAAGGTGGCGGAGGATCCGGGAAGAAGCTTCCCGCCCAGGGAGGGCGCCGCGGCAAGCCCAAGCAGCGGCAAGGAGATAGACCTCCCCGGGGCCGTGACAAGGACGAAGAAGAAGATGAGATGATGAGATGGATGAGGATGAGACTGATGATCAAGAGTTTCAGAAGGCGACGGAGGTTTTGTGCGTTGACGGCGGTGCTTCTCTACACACCTCGCACCGTCAACTCAAACAATGGGTGCGGGAGGTGAACGCAGCAGAGCCATCAGTCGAATCGCGCAAGCCCCTGAAGTGGTCCAGCACGCCCATCGTCTTTGATGTTGAGGACCACCCTGATCGCATCACCGCGGTCGGGTGCTTGCCGATGTTGGTCTCACCAACTATCCGCAACCTCAAAGTCACGAAGATGTTGGTTGACGGCGGGGCCGGCCTGAATCTCATCTCCTCCGCAATGCTCAAGAAGCTCCAGATCGCCGACAGCGAGCTCGAAGAAACTGGTACTTTCCAAGGGATAAATCCGGGAAGGAGCAAGCCAAAGGGGAAGATCACGCTGCCAGTGACATTTGGCAGTGAGTTGAATTTCAGGACAGAGAGAGTCACATTTGACGTTGCTGATTTCCCGTTGCCATACAATGGGATACTCGGCCGTCTAGCGCTTGCCAAGTTCATGGAAGCCTCGCACTATGCTTACAATGTGCTCAAGATGCCTGGTCCGATAAGTGTTATTTCAGTCCACGGTGACAAGAAGGATGCACTTATCTGTACCGACAAGATCTACCGGGAAGCAGCAGCCGCAGCAGAACACAAGCCACTTGCCGCTGAAGCTCCCCGGGGGAAGAAGAAACCCAAGTCCGGCAAGAGTAGCTCTGATGCTCACTCCGGCAAGCGCACCTCTTCGGAGTGCTGCGCTACCGTCGACGACGCACCATCGAGCTCCACCGGCAAGTGCAAGAAGGCGAAGATAGCCTCACCAAAGACTAAGTCCGGCAAAGATAGCTCTGGTGCCCACTCCGACAAGCGCACCTCTCCGGAGCGCTGTGCTGCCGTCGAGGACGCGCCATCGAGCTCCACCGGCAAGTAGAGCAAAGAGAGCAGTCAGTTTCAAACTTTTGAGTCGTATTCCTTGAAAGACCGTACCTTGTATGGGAAACTTGTGCACGAACGGATCGAATCGTGGCTAAGTTGCGCCCTTGATTTGTTTCCGAGTCCGCTCAATAATGAAGGTGCGCCGCAACTAGCCCGACGAGGTTTCTCGCCGGAGGCAACACCGCCAGCGGGCTGCTGACGTTCCGCACTCAGCGAGTGTGCTTGCACCGGCGAGTTCCCTAAAAGTGTGAGGGTGGAAACATACAAGGGAGAGAGTCAAGGAAGAAGTGCAATCCTGCCGGAGCATGGAAGACAGAAAAAGCTAAGTTGCCCGAAGTTTGAGTGCAGAGCACCATCAGTTTTTAATTTTTATGTTATGTTCCTTGAACGTCCGTGCCTTGTATGGGAAACCCGTGCGCGGAACGAGCCGGCTCGTGGCTAAGTTGCGCCCTTGATTTGTTTCGAGTCCGCTCAACAATAAAAGTGCGCTGCAACTAGCCCGACAAGGTTTCTTGCCGGGGGCTACACCGCCAGCGGGCTGCTGATGTTCCGTACTCAGCAAGTGTGTATGCACCGGCAAGTTCCCTAAAAGCGTAGGGTAAAAACATACAAGGGGTGCGACGGAGTAAAGGATATAACATAGCGAGCCTTGCCGTGGGACGTGCTTTGTATGAAAAACCTGTGCGCGGAGGAACCAGCTCGCGGCTACGTTGCGCCCTTGATTTGTTTTCGAGTCCGCTCAATAATGAAAGCGCGCTGCAACTAGCCCCGACAAGGTTTCTTGCCGGAGCCTACACCGCCAGCAGGCTGCTGACGTTCCGCACTCAGCAAGTGTGTATGCACCGGCAAGTTACCTAAAAGCGTAGGGTAAAAACATACAAAGGATGTAACACGGCGAGCGTAGCCCAGGATGAAGATACATTACAAAAATAACTTATTACGGCGCTGCCTAAGTTGTTCTCATGACTGAAATAGCAGCGACAAGGAAGGAGCAAGAAGGCGCACCGGCACCTGAGCCCGGCAAACCCGCATTGCCGGGGGCTGCGGGCACCAAGGTCCCTCCGCGGCAAGCCAGGGTTGCCGGGGGCTGCGATGCCAGCGGGAAGAACAAAAGAAAAGGGCGCAGGCTCCTGTGTCTCAACAAGCCAGAGTTGCCGGGGGGCTGTGATATCAGATAAGTTTTTCATCCCTCATCATGCATCCTCTTATGGACTGGGGAATGCAAGGCCGCGTCCTTGAACGAGCGTGCCTTGTATGAAAAACCCGAGCGCGGAGGAGCCGAATCGCGGCCAAGTTGCGCCCTTGATTTGTTTCCGAGTCCGCTCAACAATACAAGTGCGCTGCAACTGACCCGACAAGGTTTCTTGCCGGAAACAGCACCGCCAGCGGGCTGCTGATGTTCCGCACTCAGCAAGTGTGCTTACACCGGCAAGTTCCCTCAAAGCGTTAGATGAAAACATACAAGACACAGAATCAAGTAAAGGATATAACCCGGCAAGCATTCCCCTTTTTCATTAAAAAACATCCCATTCCAGTACAAGTCCATAGAGGATGAAAAACATGAAAGAGAGGATTACAAGTTTTAAATGCAGCTAAGGCCCGAAGGCTTACAAATTAAAAAGATAAGGTGCCCGTAATCCCTCTCCTGTTTCTCTCTTCAGGAGGTAGGTCAAGGAGGTCCCGGCAAGAGAAGTTTGCCGGGAAGGGCAAAAGGGGCGCCTAGGTGAACTACGGGTGCCAGAAGACACCAAGAGAACATCTCGGGGGCCGGCCAGGGGCTTGGCGGAGGCGGAGGCGCCGGAAGCAGAGCTCGAAGACGGGGCGGCAGGACGTCAGCACGCTGTCGAGGGTGCCACGCCCTCGTACTCCGACTTGACGGCCTTGCCGCCACCCCTCTTCCTCTTCCGCAGCCTCCCTAAGCCAGCCGCCCAGGGAGACGGCCCCGGGGAGTTCAGGAGGCCGGCGACCCGGATGATGGGGTCGCCGATGGCGTGCGAGGCGATGGCCGACGCTTAGTCGGACCCACCGCTCTCGTCGTCGCTGTCGCTCTCCTCCTCGTCACTCTCGCTCGAGGGGGAGTCTTCGCTATCAGAGAAGCTGTCCACGCAACATCTCGCCTGGGTGCCGGAGTCCCCGAAGACCTTGACGGCGAGAAGGTCGCCCTCCATTAACTTAAAATGGAGGGTGAACCCCGCCGTCAAGCTGTGGATGCGGGCGAACGTCTTCCATCCTCGATCAAAGTACATCACGCTGGGGGCTGGGGATACGACACTATCTCGTGTGCCGCAGATCCCACAGCCCCTCATGCGCAATTCCAGCATCTCGGGCGGGTCCGGCTCCATCGCGCTCGCAAACGGAGCCGGAAGCCGGAGGCGACGACGAGGCGCCTGACGCAGCCTGACGAAGAACTCCCAAGGATCGTCCCCGGTATGGACCGCCTCGAGGAGAGGGGCTGCCGGCGGAGGCGGGGGTGGCGCACCGCCCCGGCCGCCTCTTCCCCGAGCGCTCCGACCACGTCCGCGGCCTCGTCCACGACCTCGCCCCCTCCTCTTCCCCTCGTGGCCGGCTCCACCACCACTGGTGCGGGGTAGGGAGAGGCGCGCTGCCTGGTGGCGACCCTCGCCGCCACCGATGAAGGACCAGGGTTCCCTTCCTCCATGGCGGATGAGAGGAAGGGTAGCAGAAGTCGAAGAAGGGAGAAGATGAGGAAGTGCGGGATTTTTGCGCTCCCCTTCCACCCCTTTTTAAAGAAGCAAGGTGGGGGCTCGGCCGCCCCGCTCAGCCAATCGGAGCACGGGGAGAACAGAGGAACGGGGCCGGCCCACCACCTCCGCCCGTGACGGCTCGGTTTCCCACCTTCATCGCCCACGACCCCACGCGCATGGGAGCCGCGTGGCGGGGAGGCAAAGCCGGGGCGACAGATGAAGTGACCTCACCCTGCCCCATGGTCACAGGGGTGGGTGCCTCGAAAATCGCGCACACCACCCACGCCTCCCATGACGCCGCGATTGACGCGTGCCGTTACGAGAGGGTGCGGTGGATTCAGAGCGGATTCGGCTTGGACCCAGGCCGCGTGTGCCCATGCACTGTTTTGGGCCTGGCCCAACAACGCTCGGCACCGTGTATGGCCCAGGCCCGGGGGCTCCTGTCGGTGTACTAAAGTAGGGGTACCTTAGTACCCCGAACTTGTGCACGGGCAGTTGCAGCACCCCGTGGCAAGGCTCGCCGGGCGCCCGCCAAGACCCTCCGTCATTTCCACTCACTGCCATTCAAAAACAAAGTGTCAACCAAGAAGACAAAAGCCCCGGCAAGAGGAGCTTGCCGGGAAGAACAAGGCCCCGACAAGAGGAGCTTGCCGGGAAGGCCAACCAAGGCGCGTCCAGAAGACTTGCCGCGATGCCCCGCGCGTCCCGGCAAGGCCCGACGACCGGCAAGCTTGCCGGCGCAACAAGAGTAGGGCCGCGGCAAGGCGCTTGCCGTGGCAAGGCTGCCACCCTGCACCCAAGCTCCAGCGCATCCAACGACGTGTCGCCCCAGGGCCATCCCAGGAGCACGTGGCGAGGCGCTGTGCAGCCATGCGGTGCGAGGTGGCAAGAGGAGCTGACAAGGAGGCCATCGTGGCAAACGGTGGCGCACCTAACGGTCGTTTCCTTGCACTGTTGGGGCGACCGGATGGGCATTAAATGCCTTTGTCCCCTGCCATCAGAGTTAGGTAGGGGACACTGTTGGACATTGTTGTACCAACCTGCGTTTTTACTCTTTTACCCCCTCTTTCTATGTTGCCACCTGTCGGTGACCCCCTTAGACTATAAAAGGGAGGCCCATGCGTAGGTAGAAAGGGTTCGGTCCATTCGACACATCTAGCACCACAATACGCTCGCGCTCTCGAGCAGGAACAAATACAACACAAAGCAGCAGTAGGAGTTTTATCTCTCCAGAGAGCTCCGAAGCTGGGTAAAATCCCCCCGCGTGTGTGACCTCGATCTGCTCTTCGTGCGGCCCTCGCCCCCCTGCCGGACCAGAAGGGGCCCCCTGCCCCATAGGTGCTCGCTCCCCACGGTGGCCCGCGACACGCGGGCGGGAGTTGACATAGAGAAGCATGCAGTGGAGCTCAGGAGCCGCAACCAGGAGGCCCTCCGATCCATTGCGGAGGAGAGGGCGCAACTTGACGAGGCGAAGAAGGCGTTCATCCTGGAAAAGGCTGAAGCCGAGGAGCAGCAGAGGCTCGCCGCCGAGGAGCTGTCCAAGCGGGAAGGTGAGCTGACACAGAAGAAGGTTAATCTGGACAGCCACGAGGAGGAGCTCGACGCACGGGAGCAGTCACTTGGCGGGGCGCTCAAGGAGGCGAAGGATGCCGCCGCAGCTGCTGAGGCCGCCAAGGAGTTAGAGGTGAAGGTGACGTAGCTGGAGGCGGACATAAAAGGGAAGAATGAAGAGCTTGCCGCACTCCAGCGCGAACGCGAGAAGGATGCACTTGCCCATGGCGATCTGCAAGTTCAACTCGCCGACAAGGTCAAGGAATTGAACGCCGCCAAGGACTCAAGCGCTGATCTGGAGCTGAAGTTGACCACCTTGACGGAGACACTGGACGTCGCGAAGAGGCGAGAGGATGATTTGAAGAAGGAGATCAAGGGCAACGAGGAGCTGCTGACGAGGGCCGCCGAGACTCAAAACACCTTCAGGGCTACGGTGGAGCTCTGGACAGAGGGCCTCGTCAACATTGTTGCATCCATCGACGAGGAGCTAGCGGAGCTGGACTTGGCGGGCTTTGGGTACTCCTCCGACGAGAACCTCCAGCCCAGCGCCAAGCTTACTCTTTTCTTCAAGGGCGTGGTGACAGCTCTCCAGCAGCTCCGGGAAAGGATCCCGAAGAAGCTGGCCGACGAGTCGCGTGCAATCTGTGCCAAGGTCTTGGAGAAGGTGTTGGTGAAGATACTCTTCCGCAACCCGGGCCTCGACCTCTCCCGCGTCCTCAAGAAGCTGCCGGCGGGTGCTGATCTTGAAGAACTCAAAGCCATTGTCGCACCCATCGTGGACAAGGTCAATGAAGTCAGGAGGGTCGATGGCGAGCGCGTGGATTAGGCCACCCTTCTTCTCCCTTCCTTCTTCTTGCCGCTGCTAGATATGTCATAGGAACAATCTCTTAGAGCGCGGCAAGTTATTTATTGTAATATAACTTTATTCTGGGTACTATCTACTATGTTACTTCCTTTATTCGGTTCCATCCCTTGTATGTTTTTACCCTACGCTTTTAGGGAACTTGCCGGCGCAAGCACGCTTGCCGCGAGCGCTGAGTGCGGAACATCAGCAGCCTGCTGGCGGTGTCACCTCCGGCAAGAAACCTTGTCGAGGCTAGTCGCAGCACACTTTTATTGTTGAGCGGACTCGAAACAAAGTCAGGGCGCAACTTAGCCACGAGTCGGTTCCTCCGCGCACAGGTTTTACATACAAGGCACGGTCGTTCAAGGAATATAACTTAAAATTTTAAAACTGACTGTGCTCAAACTTTGGCAACTTAGCTTTTCTGTCGTCTTTGTTCCGGCAAGGCTTATGCTTCTTTGAACGACGCCTAGTCCACACCATTATCTCCTCCCCCCCCCCATGAATTTGTGGGCGGAGGAATCTTCTTTTTGAGCAAAAGAAAGAAGAGAAAATAAAGATATGGAGCCTTAAGGCTCATTATTGCTTACCGGGGGTAAGTGCTACACAAAGTGTCAGATAGTGCATGCAAAAAAAAGAAAGAAAGCACGAAATTTGAGAACATTTGCAGAGCATATGATCTTTATTTATGCACGGGATCTGTGCCCGGCTTTGTACAAAGGGTTACATGCAACAACGGCAAAGCTTGTACAAAAGGTGGTTGCCGGGACAGCAAGTTCCGGCAACCGCGCCTTATGGGTAAAACTTGCGAAGATGCTCTATGTTCGAGGAGTTGCTCACCGGAATGCCATCTTCGGTCTCAAGGCGGACATCGCCAGGCCTAGTGACTCGCTTTCCCGATAAGGGCCTTCCCACTTCGGCGTCAACTTGTTGGAATTCTTGGCGGATTGAACGCGCCGAAGAACAAGGTCGCCTTCCTCGAAGCTTCTGGCATTAAGTTTGCGGCTATGGTAGTGGCGCAAAGCTTGCTAGTAGCGAGCAGCCGTACAGCAGCCTGAAGACGATCCTCCTCGAGGAGCAGCGCGTCATCTTGCCGCAGCTGCTCTTGCTCAAGCTCATCATAAGCGAGCACTCGAGGTGATCCGTATACGAGTTCTGTGGGGAGAACTGCCTCTGCTTCGTAGACAAGAGCAAAAGGTGTTTGGCCAGTGGCTCGATTTGGCGTCGTCCTGATCGACCAAAGAACCACTGGTAGCTCCTCGATCCAATTTCTTCCGCACTTGTGCAGCCTGTCGAAGGTTCTGGTCTTGAGCCCGCATAGCACTTCAGCGTTTTCCCTCTCCGCTTGACCGTTGCTTCTCGGATGAGCAACAGAAGCGAAGCAGATCTTTGCGCCAAGATCTTGGACGTACTGCATAAAGGTGCGGCTCGTGAATTGTGTGCCGTTGTCGGTGATGATCCTGTTAGGGACTCCAAAGCGGCAAACAATTGACCTGAAGAACTTGACTGCTGACTGTGCTGTCACCTTCCTCACTGCCTCCACCTCCGGCCACTTCGTGAACTTGTCGATTGCCACGTACAAGAACTCGAAGCCCCCGACAGCTCGGGGAAAGGGGCCGAGGATATCGAGCCCCCAGACCGAAAATGGCCAGGACAAAGGGATTGTTTGGAGAGCTTGAGCTGGTTGATGAATCTGTTTGGAGTGGAACTGGCACGCTTCACACTTTGTTACTTGTGCAATTGCATCCTGGAGGGCTGTCGGCCAGAAGAAACCTTGCCGGAAGGCTTTGCCGGCAAGTGCTCTTGCGCCAATGTGGTGACCACATATGCCTCCATGTATTTCTGCCAACAGCTCCTGTCCTTCTTCCCGGGAAATGCACTTCAATTACACTCCGTTGAATCTTCTTCTATACAGTATGTCATCGACAAACTGATACATACTTGATTGCCGGGCTACTTTTTCTGCTTCTTCTTGTTCTTCGAGAAGTTCTCCTGTTTGATGGAAATGGACGATCTGCTGTGCCCATGCCGGAGATTGTGGCTCGACGACAAGGACTAAAGGCACAAATGCTGCTGCAGGAACATCTACTTCTACGGCAAGAATCTGTGATTCAGTCGGAGCATGATGCCCCCCGGCAAGCGTGTCGGGACACAACTTGTCGGGAGCGTCTGCTTCAACGAAACAAACCCTAGGACTTGTCGGAGCAGACTGCTCCTCAGCACTCTGTGTGTTGATCTTCGGGACCTTCTTGGCGGCGGCTTCGGGGAGCTCTTCCAGAAAGTAGTCACCAGTGACCAACTTTCTCTTCTTGCTATGTCCAGTTAATGGTGTCACAGATGGTTGAGTCAGCTTGAGCACAAAAATCCCTGGTTCCACAGGCAACTTGAGTGCGGCGCATTTTGACAGGCCATCCGCAATGTCGTTCTGAGCTCTTGGAACATGTTCCATCTGCAGGCCGTCAAAATTCTGTTCCAGCTTCCTCACTTCATCAATGTAGGCTTCCATCACTGGACTCTGATAATCTTTGTTTACTTGACGGACGACAAGCTGCGAGTCACCCCTGACAATGAGTTTCTTAATCCCAAGCTCTGCTGCTATTCTGAGTCCGGCAAGCAAGCCTTCATACTCTGCAGTATTGTTTGTTGCTTGCTCCTTGGGAAAGTGCATTTGGACCACGTACTTGAGGTGCTCTCCGGTGGGTGCGACGAGTAACACACCCGCACCGGCGCCTTGCAGCGAGAAGGCACCATCAAAGTACATGATCCATTCCTTGTTTGCTTCCTTGACGGGGATGCTCTTTTCCGGAGTTTCTTCATCAGGTGTCGGCGTCCATTCTGCTATGAATTCTGCCAATGCTCGGCTCTGGATAGTTGAGGTACTCTTGAACTTGAGGCCAAAGCTTGACAATTCTAGTGCCCACTCGACGATCCTGCCTGTTGCTTCTGGATTTTGCAGTATCCTCTTCAACGGAAAGCGAGTGACAACTGTGATCTCATGTGCTTGAAAATAATGGCGCAGCTTCCTCGAGGCCATGAGAAGGCCGAAAAGCAACTTTTGCACTCCAGAATACCTTGATCTAGCCCCCTACAGAAGGGAACTGACAAAATAAACTGGGTGCTGCACCATCTTCTTCTGTTTCTCTTCCTACGGCTGTGCAGATTCATCCTTGTCGGGACCAGAGCTTGACGAGGAAGCCCCCTGCTTGTCGCTGGACTCGCTTGCCGCAGTCGCTGGGTCATCATCTGCCTCCCTTTCCGCTACTAATGCAGCACTAACCACTTGATTGGTTGCCGCTAGATACAGCAGCAACTTCTCTTGTGGCTTAGGTGCGACAAGTACTGGAGTAGAGGATAGGTATCTCTTCAAGTCCTGTAGCGCAGCCTCCGCTTCCGGAGTCCATTTCATTGGACCTGCCTTTTCAAAATTTTGAAAAATGGCAGGGCACGTTCAGCAGACTTAGAGATGAACCTACTGAGAGCAGCAACGCAGCCGGCAAGCCTTCGCACATCCTTGACGCGCTTCGGGGCTTCAATCTGCTCGATGGCCTTGATCTTGTCGGGGTTGGCTTCAATCCCCCTCTGGGACACAAAGAACCCGAGAAGCTTGCCGGAAGGAACTCCAAACACGCACTTCCCGGGGTTCAACTTGAGATTGATCTTGCGCAAATTTGCAAAAGTCTCGTCCAAATCTTGGATCAAAGTTTCTCTGTCTTTGCTCTTGACCACTATGTCATCCATGTAGGCTTCTACATTTCTGTGCAGCTGTGGCTCAAAAGCTTGACTGACTACTCTTGCAAATGTTGAACCAGCATTCTTTAATCCGAAAGGCATTCGTACAAAGCAGTACATGCCACATGGAGTAATGAATGCAGCTTTTTCTTCATCTTCTTCTGCCATGAAGATCTGGTGATATCCTGAGTATGCATCAAGAAATGAAAGCAGATCACATCATGCCGTGGAATCGACAATCTGGTCAATGCGCGGCAAGGGAAATGGATCTTTGGGACAAGCTTTATTAACATCAGTGAAGTCAATACAAAGCCTCCATTTCCCGTTCTCCTTGCGCATGACTACTGGATTGGCTAACCACGTTGGATGGAGTACTCCTCGGACGAGGCCTGCTGCTTCCAACTTCTTGATCTCTTCTGCAATAAACTCTTGGTGTTCCACCGCTTGCTTCCTGACTCTCTGCTTGACGGGCCGCGCGTGAGGACAGACGACAAGGTGGTGCTCAATTACTTTCCTGGGAACACCGGGGATGTCAGATGGTTGCCATGCAAACACATTGACATTCGCCCGCAGGAAAGCAACGAGCGCGCTTTCCTATTTAGGGTCAAGCGTGGCATTGATGGTGAAGGTACCACCAGTGCCGTCCTCCTTGGCGGCCACTTTCTTAGTCTCTGGTGAAGCTGTCTTCGCCTTCTTGCACTTGCCGGTGGAGCTCGATGGTGCGTCCTCGACGGTAGCGCAACACTCCGAAGAGGCGCGCTTGCCGGAGTGGGCATCAGAGCTACTCTTGCCAGACTTGGTCTTCTTCTTCTTCCCCCCGGGAGCTTCAGTGGCAAGTGGTTTGCGTTCTGCTGCAGTTGCTGCTTCTCGGTAGATCTTGTCGGTACAGATAAGTGCATCTTTCTTGTCGCCCTGGACAGAAATAACACTTATTGGACCGGGCATCTTGAGCACATTGTAGGCGTAATGAGAGGCTGCCATGAACTTGGCGAGCACTGGACAGCCGAGTATCCCATTGTAGGGCAATGGGAAATCAGCAACGTCAAACGTGACTCTCTCTGTCCTGAAATTCAGCTCGCTGCCAAACGTCACTGGCAGTGTGATCTTTCCCTTCGGCTTGCTCCTTCCCGGGTTAATTCCTTGAAAGGTACCAGTTTCTTCGAGCTCGCTGTCGGGATTTGGAGCTTGTTGAGCACCGCAGAAGAGATCAGATTCAAGCCGGCCCCGCCGTCCACCAGCATCTTCGTGACCTTGAGGTTGCGGATGGTTGGCGAAACCAACATCGGCAAGCACCCGACCGCAGTGATGCGATCAGGGTGGTCCTAAACATCAAAGATGATGGGCGTGCTGGACCACTTCAGGGGTTTGCGCGACTCGACTGATGGTTCTGCTGCATTTACCTCCTGCACCCACTGTTTGAGCTGGCGGTGCGAGGTGTGCAGAGAAGCACCGCCGTCTACGCACAAAACCTCTGTCGCTTTCTGAAACTCTTGCTCATCGGTCTCATCCTCCTCCATCTCATCATCTTCGTCTTCGTCTTCGTCCTTGTCGTGGCCGCGGGGAGGCCTATCTCCTTGCCGCTGCTTGGCCTTGCCGCGGCGCCCTCCCCGGGCAGGATGCTTCTTGCCGGACCCTCCGCCACCTTCCTGGGCCTTCTCCTTGTCGCGGCGCTCGTACTCAGCTTTCTGTAGCTCTACCATCTGCTCAACCTTCTTGCAGGCTTGGAGGTCATGGCCCTTGGTACGGTGGATCTTGCAGTACTACTTGCTGGAGCCATCCTGCTTGTCGGCGGCCACCACAGCCTCACCGGAGTCGCCAGCTTTGGCCTTCTCGGCGCCACCTCCGTTGCCGGAATGCTCGACGACTAGCACATCCTTAGCTTTCCTTTTTCTGTTATTCCGCCTCTGGTTCTTTTTCGCCGGAGGGGCATCCTCACTGTCAGATCCTTCTGCTCATGCGTTCTCTCCGGGGAGTTTCCTTCCTTCTTCAGCACGTGCACACTTGTCGGCCAAAGCATAAAGCTCGCTGACATCTCTGATCTTGCACATCGCCATCTCCTCCCTCGTCCTGCGGTTACGCACGTTCTGATGGAACGCGCTGATGACCGCGGCAGGGTGGACGTCTGGGATGTTGTGCTGCACCTGGCTGAATCTCTATATGTACTTGCGCAGGGGTTCTCCTTCCTTCTGGGCGAGCAGATGAAGATCGCTCTCCTGGCCATGGGGTTTGTGGCCGCCTGTGAAGGTGCCGACAAACTGATGGCATAGGTCCGCCCATGAAGAGATGGAGTTGTCCGACAAGTGCATGAGCCAAGATCTGACGTTGGGCTTGAGTACCAGCGGGAAGTAGTTGGCGAGGATCTTCTCGTCGCGCCCCCCGGCAGCCTGCACCGTGATGGTGTAGACGCTGAGGAACTCTGACGGATGTATCCTGCCATCGTACTTCTCGGGTACGTCTGGCTTGAAGTTCTTGGTACTGGGCCACTGGACTTGCCGCAGCTCATGGGTGAACGCAGGGCAACCTACCGCATACGGCAAGTCGCCTGGTTCCCCTGGCGCATGCATATCAACAGTGGGCCCAGCGCACTGGTCTAACTGACGTTGCGCTTCTCTTCGAGGCTCGATGCGAGTGCGAGGATCTTCGTGTCGTCGTTCTTGGAGAACTTGGCGTTGATCGCGGCGAGCTCGCGGGTCCGACGATGCAGTGGAGTCAGTGTCGAGGTTGGCCCGGCGAGTCGGCGATCTTGGCCTTCGGGGAGGGGAGTGCACGGTGGTGGCACCCCCGCCAGTCTTGTCGCCACTGGCTTCCGCCAGAGCGTCTTGCCGCGGCTTCGACGTGCTCGGCTGCCGGGGCTTGTCGGCGTTGGTGAAGCCGATGAGGCTCTGAATGGTGATCCTCCAGTCGTCGATCTTGTCCGGCGCTGGAGGGTAGTCTAGTAGCAGTTGGGCTCGAGCCAACGCTTCTTCTGGGGTCTTCGGCGGCAGCGGCGAGCGGCGCGAGGAGCGGTATATGCTCGGACTTCCAACTGGGTTGGAAGGAGCAGTACCCCGTCCAGGCGACCGCACCTCACTCGTGCCAGGATGCTGGCGTGCATGCTGGTCTTGAACGCCCCGAGATCCACCAGCTTGGCCTTGTTCCAACGCGAGTATGGTGCTAGGAGCACCATGGCGTTGTCGACCCTGCACCTCCTGGAAAGGGTGCGGTGTATGTACGGACGCCGAAGCTTGCGGGGCCTTGTCTTTGGATCTGGTGACAATGTGAGTGCCCCCATCGGCGCCCGTTCCTCCGCCGGTGTCTCCCCCGCCGCCCGTTTGCTCCGGCGGCAGTGGGATCGACGTGGACGGAGCGGCCACCTCCGAAGTCTTCTTCTTCGGTGGCATGTCGATGAAAATGTAGATGTAGCGCGCGCGAAGACCGGATCAGGTTCGCACAACCTCGACGCGCCCCTACCTGGCGCGCCAAAGATGTTGAGTGAAACGAACACCTATGGGGCAGGGCCCTTTTCGGTCCGGCAAGGGAGCGGAGGGCGCACAAAGAGCAGATCTAGGTCAAGCACGCGAGGGATTTTACCCAGCTTCGGAGCTCTCCGGAGAGATAAAACTCCTACTGCTGCCTTGTGTTTGTATTTGTTCTTGCTTGAGAGCGAGGGTGTGTTCTAGTCTCGAATGAGTCGAACCCCCTCTACATGCGCATGGACCTCCTTTTTATAGTCTAAAGGGGTCACCGACAGGTGGCAACGCAGAGAGAGGGGTAAAAAAGTAAAAACGGGGGTTGGTACAACCGCTATCAACAGTGCCCCCTACCTAACTCTGACGGCAGGTGACAAGGGCATTTAATGCCTGTCTGGTCGCTCAAACAGTGCAAGAAACGACCGTTAAGGGCGCCACCGATCGCCACGATGGCCTCCTAGTCATCTTCACTTGCCACCTCGCACCGCTTGGCTGCACAGCTTCCCGCCACGTGCACCAGGAGCGATCCTGCGGCGACACGTCGTTGGATGCGCTGGAGCAGGGGCGCAGACTGGTGGCTTCGCCGCGTCAAGCGTCTTGCCGCGGTCGCTATCTTGTCGCACCCGCAAGCTCGTCGCTCGCCAGGTGTTGCCGGGATGCGCGGCGCGTCGCGGCAAGTCTCTTGAAATGCCTTGGTTGGCCTTCCCGGCAAGCTCCTCTTGCCGGGGTCTTGTCCTTCCCGGCAAGCTCCTCTTGCCGGGGCCTTGTCTTCACAGTTAACACTTTGTTCTTGAATGGCAGTAAATGGGAATAGCGAAGGATCTTGGCGGACGTCCGGCAAGCCTTGCCACGGGATGCTGCGACTGCCCATGCACAAGTTCGGGGTACTAAGGTACCCCTACTTTAGTACACCGACACCGTCGGAAGGTACGTGCCAACCCCAACAAATCGGGGTACGACAAAGGTTCCCGTAGAGTGCTTTGAAAGGTGCCATTCCGATGCTAGAGTGATAGCAGTTGTTGTAAGCAAACTCGGCTAATGTATCTCTATGCCTATTTAGTAGGCCTGCTAATTGATGCTCTTCGGGCTGATTGTATGGGATGTGTTCTGGTGTACAGTGGGAGATGCAAGGATATGGATTGAAGTTTGATTTGGTTGCCATGGAGTTGGGAGCATATGATGTAGTCCTAGGAGTAGACTGGATGAGGAAATTCCCTATTATTTCAATAAGTCTTTCTATTGGTTGTAACTAATCACATACCCACTGCTGCGGAATTCCTTTTACCTAACCAGGATTGCAGTAAAGATAAACAACGTTGGGCCTGCCTGCTTGTTCAGCACCACCTCCCATGGGAATATATGGGTTTTTGGGTCCAGTGGGAGGATCATTTTCCCTTGAAGGTAATTTCCCCAACCAATAAGTATTGGGCTCCCAAGTAAACAAAGCGAAGGATCAAGTAACCAACATGTTGCGGAGTAGCCAAGTAAACCCAGAAATGACTCAAGTAATCCAAGGGCAGAGCAACATAATCCAACGGAGGAGCTACGTGATCCAACAGAAGAGCTACGTAAACAAGGAACACAAGAACCTACTAAGGATCCACTCCACCTGCCAAGTGGACCAATCACAAGAGCTCGGGCCGAGAAATTCAATGAAGTAATCCATATGCTGATTCAGCAAGCCAAGCATTGGAGTTGGTATTCCAAGTTTCTTGAATAACCTAGCTGTCTGTAACTCGCCAATGGGATTATGTGTAATCCTCCGGTCTACATGGTGTAGGTAAAGGGCAAAAAAAAGTTGCTAATTAGTGGCACTGAAGTATGCACCCGGCGTGTAAACTTCTTCTTTAATTTACTAATGTCGCTATCCGTCTAATCATCCTTTGAGACCACAGAGAACATCAGAGAGAAAGATACGTCACCTAAAAAAATTAACACCTTGACTTATATGAGTCGGCTAGAAACTCAAGGCCTGGCCTTTTGTGGGAGAATGCCGAGTCCTTCCCAAAATTGCCTGGATCAACGAAAGATCTGGATAACGCTAGGTTGTGATACTGATGTCTAATTTTACTCATATACATCCGATAGTGAAGGCCATGAAGTTTGAACATCCTCACTTAACCCTGGTTCGGTAACCTTTCTAGCGCCCAGGTATCCATGACCTGTAGATAGAGGACACTTTCCATTGGATACTCCGAATAAAAGAAGAAGTAGTTACCTAATCATGGGTCTATACGTAAGATCTCCTTGCGTAGAGGTTAAGGCCGGATGAATTACTGAAATGTAGTTTGACTAACATTTCCTCATCGACTGCGAGAGTTTGTGGTGTGTGTTCTCGGACCAAAGAAACCAAACAAGCATACCTTTCCTTTAATGGAGTATCTTGGGTATGGTACTCCCTCTTTATCAACTCGATGTTCAATCAGCATTCCTTCACGGGGATCTTTACCGGATGTAAGTCAAGACTGCTATTATCTTTTTAAAGAACATAAACTTCAAAGCTTCTAGTATGTCCCAACTCTTTTGAGCCACTCTCCCAGTCAACGTTCAAAGGCATCACCATACCATAGAACTTTTGAGCTTGAGAAATGCTTTTCTGGCTTCTTCTCCACACCTTTCTTTAACAACTCAGTTAAAGGCCTGCTGATAGCTCCATACCCCGGTACAAACCTCCTATAATAACCCCTGCAACCCTCGGAGTTCGCTGACATTGGCTGGTTCTGGCCAAGATGTCATGCCCTCTACCTTGTTTGTATCAGTAGATACCCCAATTTCATAAATAATGTATTTCCTTTATGAAATTGGGCTCACCAACAAAAATTTTGTTCTGCTGGAACACTTCCTCTAGCAACTTGAGATGCTCCACCATGGTAGAACTGTACACTAGAATGTCATAAAAAAAGACCAATACCCCTTTCCAACATAGCTCTTTAAAAACACTATTCATGAGTTGTTGAAAGGTTGCCGGGGCATCACCTTGAATTCAAAAAGCCGGTCCTTTAGGTTGTTTTGTAGATATCCTCTTCCTTTCATTCTTATTTGGTGATAAACAACCCTCAAATCTATCTTAGTTGACACCTCATCCAAAAGTGTCAGTCTTCTATGATAGGAATGGGGTATTTGGAAAACATAGTTGTTGCATTTAGTTTTCGATAGTCGAAACACATTCTCCAGGTTCCATCTTTCTTCAACACAAGTGCTGCTTTGGGGCCTGTACTAGGCCTAATTACAACATTTTGCAACAGCTCCTCTACTATCCTTTCAATCTCTGTTTTCTTGGTGATAGCATTTCTTCAGAATACAAATGGTGGCCCACATTTAGAAAACATTTTTAGGGTATTCTATTTCAACAGAATAGATCAAACTTTTTATATATTCTATTTCATCTATATAAATTAAATGGCCCACTCAACTTTCTTAATTCATCCAGGAAGTCCTTCCAGGTTTTGGAGGTTACACAGTTTAAGGCCCGGATCGCATAGTTTGACTTGATCGTGCCTTTTCCCATATAAAATAAGATCTGCTGCCTGGGAGATGTCTTCATCACCATCTAGGCTAATTCCCCGACTATTTAGAAGTTCCCTGGCTTTAGATTCCAATATATTGTCCCTTTCTTTCGCTGTCTCTATTCTATTAGTGGATGGTCGTAACTCTAATGTAGGGCTTTTAAGCAGAAAAATCAGCCGCAATCTAGTTTTTTCACAAAGGCTGGTTGAGGCTCAAACTCAACCATCTGTGCTTTGCAGATGATCTTTTTTTTCAGAGGTGGTGATCTGAATTCTATCCAAGAGCTTACTAGTATCATGACTCATTTTAAATGACTGTCTGGGCTTTCAGTTAATGCCAAAAAAGTAAAATCTTCTTCAGTGCTATTTCCTTTTCTTTGAAACAAACTATTTTTGAGTGTGTCTTTAATGAAGGGATTTTACCAGTGAAATACTTATACCCTCCATTCATTTCCTTTTCTTTCCAGGCTAGCTCCCTCTGTAGCCGGTGGTTGATGTAGATGAGTACGGGAAGACAATGGTAGTTTCATTCTAGGTCCCACTAATTGTTGAATAGTTGGTTTGAGTTTTTTTTGGATCCATGCAAGCCATTTCCAGTTGAAGTCATAAGGTACCATCCTATTCCAGCCAGGAAGACAACTCTATCTCACAAGTTAGCTGGATCTTTTATTTAAGCCAAAGCCTAGAAAACCTATTTCAAATGAGTTTGGGCTCCATTAAGTTATCCTCATTTCCTGAGATAAGCGCAGTTCAACAAAACTAAAAGCTAGATATATCGTTGTAAAGTAGAGCTAGACTGCATGATTGGATTGTATAGAAGGATAAGAAGAATTTTAAATTCCTTCTTTTTTTCCTTAAAACGAAAGAAGAAAGAGAGTGGGATGGGATGAAAGTAAATGCAAAGAGCTGATTCGATCAAAGAACCTCGCAGCTTTAGTGCAACAAGCCGATCGAAAGCACTCATCTTTATCGACGAAATGCTTTTTCGTCTCTTCCTCACTAAACGCCCGCTTCCTGGCTCCTCCCTCTTTGCCTAGCGGTTAAGTAGATAGTAGGTCCCCCTGGCCCCGCAACCAAGAGTCACTTGTCAAAAGCTGACCAGGAAGACAATAACTGCTATTTCAAGAAAGCATGGTTGGAGTTCTTCTATTGACGAAGGGAAGAGGATGGTCTTACTTTTCAGAGATACCTGACTTATTAGTGGACTGGTCATGTCGTAGCGGAAGGTCAGAGGTGGGAAACAAGGAAACAGAGGAAATGCTCATTAGGACATAGCCTTCGGTACGAGTTGAAGGGAAGAGGTTTGATTGCTAATAAAATGAGTGGAAGAGCTGCTCGGTCAAAGGCATTCTCTCAAGTAGCAAAGGCAAGATGGAAAAGAAGGAATGAAGGTTGCTAGGTACCGCTCCATGGTAACATCTATCGATTCCGCTATCGGGAAAGTCTGGCAAGGGAAATATCTGGCTGAGGAATTAGAGGAACTTTGGTAGCACTCGGGGGCGGAATCAATCAAAGAACTTAAGAAATTGCCCATACCGACAGCATCTCCCACTTTAGAAAAAACCCTATCCCATCACGCAGGTATACCTGACCCTTTTTTAGCTAGTTTCGGGAAACTAGTAAGTTAAGTAAGTCAAGCCCTTCTAAGCGAAGAATAGCGGAGAGAAATGGTAACGTAATAAGGGAAAGGGAGCTAGCTGCTTCCATATCACCCCCAAAAAATAACCCAAAACTTCTAGAGGCATCTTCCATTCATTTCGATTTAGGTCTTTCTGCACCATATTTAGATCTGCCCTTTCTACGATCCGGAATTCGCAGCAAATCCTTGACTCCTCGAATACGATGGGATTTCACACCTGGCAAATCTTTCACTCTACCTCCTCTGACTAAGACTATAGAATGTTCCCGCGAATTATGACCTTCGCCTGGAATGTGAGCAAATATATCATGTCGATTGCTCAACCGTACTTTTTCTATCTTACGTAGAGCTGAATTAGGTTTTTTCGGTGTTCTCGTCGAAACACGCTGGCATACTCCTTGCTTCTGGGGACATTGATCCGAAGCTCGAGTACGGTCCGTGCGCCGTTTTTCTTCTCTACCATCACGAATCAATTGATTTTTTGTAGGCATCCCTCTTTCCTATGTCCTTCCCCCCTTTGCCCTTTCAAAAGTGGTTACTCCCGATCCGAAGCACCCCATTGCCATTCAAAGAGAGATCCAATCATCAAAATCAATAAAAAGGCCATCATGGACCAAGATCCAAACAGATCAATCTTGTTAGGAGGTACTGCCCAAGGAAAAGAAAAGGTGACTTCCGGATCAGGGATAATAAATAAAATAGGAACCGGATAAAATTGTATATCGAAACGACTTCTGGCATCACTGGAGGGATCGGAACCACATTCGTAGGCCGACAATTTTTCTAGATAGATCGAACTATTGGAAGCAAATAGAAAAGGAACACCGAGTGGAATCAAAGAAACTAGTGAAATGATCACTAAATAGATAAAAATAGGTGCAAATTCCGACATCACCAAATCCCACTTTGTTCTCTTGCTCTCCTCGCGGCGCTCCTTGCTCGCGGAGCGGCATATCGAAAAAAATACGCTCAGATGTGGATTCGAACCACTGAAGGATTTCCAGGGCAATGCCCCTTGCTCTTCACACTAAAAAAAGAAAAAAAGGATTTGCAGTCCAGCAAGAAAATGGATGCGCTAACGCGCAACGGCTTTCGCGCTAGTTGCTCATTCCGTTGCTTGTTTTGCTCTAACCTGCGGTGGAGGAGCTTTCTCAAGAGCCGAGAGCCGGCCAGGGACTGGACAACCCTTGTTCGGGAAGGTCTTCTTCGCTATAGACGCCACCAAGAACAAGAAAGGGGAGCTCCGCTCCTAGTCACTAAGCAGCTATTCTGTCCGACGGCGGACTCCATCAATCTGAGGTTCTTTCTCTCACGTAATTTCGCCCGCCCGTTCTACTTCTGTGCCAGAGGAAATGGGATTCGATCCCATGATACAATCTTCTTGTATGTCGATTTAGCAAACCAATACCTTAAGCCACTCAGCCATACCTCCAAGTTGTTGATCGGAATTGGATGTGCCGGGTTGGTTGCCCGAAGATCCACTACGTAAGCCATAGCGCGCGTACTGTTCTTTACTGAGCGAGAAAGTCTTTATCCAGATCTATGGATCTCCCCAGCGTCCAAGTGAGACCCCAACCAAACCAAATCCGCCACTCGTTGGGCGAGGCCTTGCTTTCTATGAACACCTCACCACTGAATGAGAAACTTAGCCTCCAACCCGACCAAGAGAGAAGACAGGGTCAATCCGACGCCGCCCTTCCTCATATGCCTGAATGGAATGAATATCTCCTTCGTCTAGTTGAGAAGGGAAAAATCCCGGTGGGGAACAGGACCGTGACTCTTCTAAACTATTACATGACGGAGAAGTCCATTCTCGTCATGATCGATCCACGTCCTACCATAGTGCTCGGAGAACCTGCTTCTAGAGGATTCTATAGTGATCCACTGGAATCGGCCTCGGGTGACGCCTCCCTAGTCATCGAAAGATTTCATCCCTTGCTTAGTCGTTATGGTGGGGTGAAAACTGCAATTAATGCTCTATCTCCGTCATAGAATATGGGATACTCACTTTCAATGGCCTCGCATCCCCAGAGCCTTAGACTGGCCTGCCCTTCCAATCGGGGTTATAATGGGTCTGGTATCAGCAGCACCAGCCAATCGTGTTGGTACGGTGGGTTCCCCATACCCACTATTCGGAAAAAAAGCTTGCCGTAGCAGCTCAAACCTCCGATCGGGAAATGGGAGTTCTAACCGGTCCTAACCCCAATTCCAAACAAATTGATTGGACCGAGGTTTGTGCAGGGAGAGAACAGAAACTAATAACGACGGAGCAAGAAATTGGATGCGCTAACGCGCAACGGCTTTCGCGCTAGTTGCTCAATACGTTGCTTGTTTGGTTCGAGGTTGAGCTCACCCGTCGCCCTACGTCAGTAGTCTTCCTAACTTCTATTCCCTTTTTTTGCTCTAAGGTAACGTCCTTCAAGAACAGCATTGCGGTTGCAACGGGGCTCTGGGTGAATATTGTCCGCCCGTATGAGCCGGGATGTGAATATTTATAGGTCGGGGTCTTTACTAAAAACCACAATACTACACTACAACAATTTGAAGAAATCCGCAAGTGACTCTAATTTGAATTCACTAGTCGTGTTGAGTTTTTTTATATCAATATAAAAAATCTGCCAATCCAGATATTCCCACATTTCATTCTGGTCAAGTGTCCATTCCCGAATGAAAGAAATGAGCTTTGCCCCCTCACTCACTTCCGAATGACTCCTTTATCACTCTCTTTTTTATATCAAAAAATAAAAACAGTTTACCTTTACCATACCTTCCAAGCAAGAGTGCTTTATTGCAAGATTAAGTTATTACCGAACAAAGAGAAATTCTCATTATAAAGGATGAGAGAAATCCGGAAGCACTTTTTTCTTATTCTAGCAGATGGAATTGAATTGGTCTAATTTAGGACTTTCCAATCGATTTTTATCTTACCTAATTCTATCTACGCCCAGGGGGTAGGTACGTCACAAGCTCTGGGCAGCTATCTTATTCCAAAGAATATAGCTCCCTAAAAGGTTGCCGATACCATACCTCTATTGAACCCTACTGGATCCAATTGTTTAAGTGTTTAGTTGAGAGGGACCACATTGACACCATGCTTGTGCTAAGACACAGCTCCATCAAACTAATCTGGATTTCTTCTTGTTTATGAATAATGGGGCATCTGCCTAACCCTATCAAACCTCTCTGCAACTACTTCTCTCTATTCTCAGCAGCTCGTAGGATTTTTCTAGTCTCAAAGTCCTATTAGAACTCCCGCGCTTGCTCCTTTGGAGCCAAATGGATCCGAATTTCGGTAAGATAATACAAGAATCGTATTTGGTTGGGTTCTAACTCTGCTGTTCAGTCTGGCGTGGGTGTGATACCGGTGAAGAAGCGAGTAATTGACAGTCAGGGAAGTAGATTCCTTTAAGGAGAGAAATTCATTGGTTTAGCCGTTAGGCGGAGCTTCTTTACACACCGGTAGCGGAACAGCCTAGGCAGCTTAACGTGCTCTTGGCACAAAGGTAATAGAATGGGAGTCTGACGACACCCGGTACTCGGGATCTCCTGCTTGAAGAAGCAAGGAATTTCAGTTACTCAGCCGTTGAATAAAATAAACTAGATACCCATGTTTCCAATATTTACTTCTCTTTACTTGCAGGACCTGGCCTAAGCATAGCTAGATTTGCTGCACAAGCTCAAGTGGAAGAGGAAGCAGGAGTGGCGAACAAAATGTTGGTATGGAAGATCTCTTGCTCCCCCCTGAAGGGTTCTTAGATTACCAAGTAAGGGAGGGAGGGAGGTACCATGGTTTCCTTGTTTTATTGAATACCAGTAACGCGAGTAAACATTTAAGTGAGAAGTTAGGTAAGCGTTGCCAATGGCCAAAACCTTTACTCTTTACTTCTTGACTATAGTAATAGTAAATAATATCACTAGATTTCGGCATAAATACTAGCCAGGTACAATTTCCCAAACTTGATTTCCTTTTTATGCACCTGTTTATGCACCTGGGTCATTGTTCACGAACTAAGACGGCTTAGCCGCCTTTCTTTGGGCCATATGAAGGAAGTACTTCAATGAATGGGTAGGTTGCCAACCCAACATTATAGGCGGAAGTTCTCCTTTCTCCAAGTATGCTCATTAGATCGATAGGTGAGTAGCTAGTATAGTAGTAGCCAATACTAAAAACTGATAGTAGAAGGGTCAGTGGATGGCCCTTGCGAAAGTGGCCACGCCGCATCCCTTCAGTAGCCAATCCTTTTTCTCAACGATGCAGTTTGCTTGGAACATGGCACAAGGTGTGACGTTCCGAGCGGTGGAGGACAACCTATTTGTTGTTCTAGTTTTCTGCCTTGGCAACTGGCAGAAGCTCATGGAATAAGGGTCGTGGCTATTCCGCAAACATGGCGTGTAAAGAAACCTTACAACGGGATGGCTAACCCATGATCTGTGGTTCTGAACCAGATTCACGTCTAGTCGCAGATTCATAAGATCCCGGAACTGTTCTGCCTGGAAAACCTGGTGCGGGATCTGGCTAATAAGAAGCAACAATAGAGAATCTCGCCTAGCTCAAGGCTGTGCCTCAGTGCCCTTTGTAAGTACTTTCTAGTAAAAAGAACTAACTTTCAAAGCACATACCATGATGGCTAGCTAAAACGAAAGAATGAGAGTACAAGGTATGGGTCTATGCTTCCAGCTTGCTCTAGAATAACGGAAATGGGATCTCTCTCTGGTGGGAGCCTGGCAGCGGGGAAAACGGCACCTGCAGGGGTCCAGGTCTCCATGATGAACAACCACGACTTTGATCTTAACGAGCTGCCACCTGAGCAAGAGCAGCTCGTTCAGGAGCAGCCACTGTTGAAAATAGCGAGCCTCTAGAGGATGACGCTGATACATCATTTGATTTGTTTTGGGATGCAAAAGAACAGCCTGATGAGTACAATTATGATTATGATGACTATGTTGATGACACTGATACCAGTTTGAGCAAGCATGGGTTCAAGCTCTAGTGGATGGGTTTGTAGCTGAACGCAAGGATAATTCATCTACGTAGCTAGTTGGTTATGGTGGCGGAGAAGCCCCTCTTTAGCTAGATTGGGCTCCTTTACTACTTTATTTAACCCGGGGTTATGCCTAAAACCGGTATCTTATGCGTGTTCGACTAGTTCCATTTTTGATTCTCCTTCTTCGCTGGGGTCTACATACGAAAGAATGGAACACTCGACAACTTCGATACTCAAATAACCAGCTCATTATGCTTAGGTTGGGTTAGGAAAACGAAGCTTTCCAAGGGACTTGTTCTCCAGCCGCCTACTCCTACTATTGGGTTGGTTGGTCGGTCAAGTGAACCACGCCCAGCAGGTGGGTATGCCGATAAGATTCCTTTGTTCGACGTACGTCCATATGAAGCGAGTGCTTCAAAACGAGGCTATTATGTTGAAACTAGGGCTCCCTTTAGATGGGTAGAGCGAGAGGGATAGCAAGCACTTGAAAAGGGAAGGAAGGGTCTTAGAACTACTGAAACAGTAGTAGAACTCTTCCAAAATCAAAATAGGAGAGTGAAAAACAAAAAGAAGACCATTGGGCTGGGGAAGACTCCCTCAATCACTCTGCTGGGCGATGCTTCTTCCTCTACCTTTCAATTCCTTTGCCTTTCTTCTTCTGATTGATCCAATGGTTCGGACTAGGACGCGTAAACCCTGAAGGGAGATTGACCCTACCTAAGTATTTTCTTAGATAGAAGTGGTTGGTCAATGTGCGTCATGCCGGGCCGGGTAGACCCACTTTTAATAGCAGTGCCCAGATCAATGGAAAAATGGAAGTTTCTAGAATTGCAGCTCTGTTCTGTTCAGGAAGTCTTTCTCCAGGGTTCGGTTCAGAAGGCAGGATGGAAGAGAGAGAATGAGCTCATCATGCGACAAGGTCGATCGATCACTCAAACTGTTCGGTATCTCTACAATTGAGTGAGCTGTGTTGCGAAGGAAAATGATGAAATTGCTTACTTTTCACAGGCGTGAATTCTATCTTCGATTAGATAGTTTCCATGCTTTTGATAAAAAGATGGGTTGGTATCTGAATCAAAGTCGGTAAGCAATCAATCTAGTGATGTCCTCGGCAGACCAGGAAATCTAATAAACTTTGGAGCCTAATCATTGGAAAGGTTGACAACTTAACGGTCTGAAAAACGATTCAGAGAGTGACTTTTAAGCCCCACTGGTTCACTTTATTTTCAACGGACATTTCCTCCCTCGTCAGCAGCTTCATTACCTGCTAAGTCTGGAAGGGTAGTAAAATCCCTCACAACAATCAATCTTTTCTTATGATACTGATACGATGCAAACGGTGACACTCCTGGATAATGTGTCTGTGCATTTGTGTCTGTCTTCCATTAGATGTGAGGAATCAAATCTCTATTGAAATCTAAAATCACAAGGTATCCTTTCTTTAAAAACACATGAACGGGTGCCCTGAATGAATAAGAAATCACTGCTATAACAGAGAGTTGCCCCAGATCATACAATGTGGTTCTCTACTTTCGGCTGGCTGGCAAATCAGCGTATTTATATGAAAGAGTAGACAAAGGTTCTGACAGGGGTAACTACTACCAAGAAGCAAACTCAGAGAGATGAAGCGAGAGAAGTTAGCCGCAACCGATCATTGGAGGAAGCGGGCTTACAAGAAACTGATGGGACGATCAAAAGAAGAGAGTGATAACAGGTTTCTAGTTGACAACCTTCCGCATTTCTTATTGGGATAGATTTCATACATTCTGATTTCCTTTACCCTCCCATGAGGAAAAGCTGGTGTGACTAAGGTTATCTAAAGAAAAGCTCATAGTGTTATGCCTTGTAGCTTATTCCACTCTCTATAGTAGTTCCCTTCGATTCAACGCAGTGAAGACAGTTTCAATCGGGTCGATGGACCCTTGGTTGTTTTTGTGATAAGTCGCTATTATCAAATAAATAGTCATTTCTTGCTCGATTCAAGAGGTGATTTCATTCCATAGTAACAATTCATGTTGAACGCGTCCTCCGGCATTTACGATTCTTCCTAAAGAGGGTACTACTGGCAAAGAATAACCTTTCCACCCGGTGATAAAAAGAGACAGAGGTTTGCACTTGGTCCTCTTGGTTAGGATGTAGAGGGGATCTATCGACAATCCCGTCGTCTTCTTCCAGCTTTTTCCTCTGAATTTGATATACTTCAAAAACGAATCACTCTTTTCAGTATAAATGGCTCACTCTCCCATTATTTCCGGCTAGGGCAACAGCTAGACCCATATCTTTTGATGGCGAGCATCGATCGAGATCCTCTGGTGAAAGCTAGAACCAACTCTGCAAGGAAAGCGGAAGCAAACAGTTATGATGTGTTTGATAGTGTTTTTAGGGATAACCTAAGTCGGTGTTACCCGACATAGTCAACGGGGTACCTTCATTCTTTAACAATTCCGGACATAGTAACAATGAGTTGTCTCCACGGCTTCTCTTCCAAATCAATATCACAATGGCTCTATCTTCAGCTTATTCTCTCAATCAATGGATGCAGGTCGTCATGGAGAATCAGGGGAAGTGTAGACTATAAGTAGCCAATTTGCAATTCATTTCCTTGGCAATGACGAGTGATGGTATCTTGAAGCCATTCATCTTATCTCTGCAGCAGGAGATTCTTCACCGGAAAAAAGATAAGGAAAATACAAAGAAATCCCATGGGTAGTTTTGGAAAAACCTATTCTCTAGGAGAGAGAGGCCTACCTATGAAAACTAGTATGTATCTTTTTCTTGGTTTAAGCAGTGCAGGAAATTGTCGGTCCTAAAAACAATGTGTCCCCATGATCATTTTACATCACGATATCTTTTTCTTCTGGTTATGCATTTTCCTCTTCACTTTTCTTTTTATTTATTTGAAGGAATCATCCGTTTAGAAACGGGGAAGAATCTCTTCTGTCGTAGAGGCCTCGTCGAGTGCTTTCACTACGCCAGGAGATGATGATCCATGAAAAAAGTGGGATGTCAAGACGCCGATGGAGAAGATAGGTTTCGGTCAGAGCCATCCTCAAGCCACACCCCGCCCAACCGAGAAGTACCCTCCATTTTGTTGTTGAAAAAGCAAATAAAGAATGTTCTGAGATCCTGATGAAATCGTAAGCTGCCCGAAACCAAATTGGAAGAAATTTACAGGGATCTTAACCTGGAAAATGCGAGCAAGGAAAAACGGGTAAAAAAACCAGGTCCTCGAGGGCATTTCAAGGCGATGCCTTTTTTAAAAAATAACATGAAGGATAAACCCCATATCGACTTAATTGTGAAAGTCCACGATTGGGATCGCACACGAAATAGAAATTTACTTGTGTAGGTTTCTCATAGAAAATAGAGAAACCGAGGCCTCTACTTACCTACCGGGTAGGTGGGGGGGGAGAAGAGTGGGAACGAGGGCTTCTTTCACTTGTTTGTTTTCCTACAACGGTATCTCCGAACTTAACGGTTCCAAAGATTCGGAGCGATAACAAATTCAAATGAGGACTACGAAGTGAATAATTGCATTCCTTGCAGGAGGTCGAGCGCATGCTTTCCTCGGTTTCGAATCAAGGGACAAATATAGATCCTCGGTAACGGCAAAGGGGATATCCTTGCTTTTGAACATTCATGTGCATATATTTTCATTAGATGTGCAATCAAAATCAGTAGGAGAGAAACTTACATCCCTATATTTCCACTGAAATGGAATTAGCGATACCTTTGCTTTTAGTTTGAATTCATGAATCCTGTTTCTAGTGGCGAGTAACTACTACAAAAGTTACGGAAAACCAGAAAGGCAAAACACATGAAAGAAGAATATATTCAATAATGTCATCCTTGTTTCGGTACCGGATTCAACTTGTCGAGGCTTCTGCTCGTAACGTCACTCACTGGATCAAATCAAAGGGCTCGGTTTCTGCTCCTCGGCAAAGGCAAAGTCAATTCAATAGGAATCCGAGTCCTAAAAGGCAAGACCCAAACCACCGGTCGATCAACAGTTCTTCTTTCACTTCCATATCTTGATACCCGTTTTCTTGCTTTTCTTACCATTTCTGTAGTGAACCACATCTCTAAGCACCTGGAGTCGTGAACCGCGCACAAGGTCCTGCTTAAACTAGAAATAAGTAAAATAATTGTTCTGGGTCACCTTGGCTTTTGTGTTCAGTAGTTAGTAGGGGAAGTTGCCCGGCTTGGTATCTCTCATCCCTGTAGAAAACCAATCACAAGTCCCTCTTCACTCCAAAAAGCTGGAAAAAAGAGCAAATCTCGGATAGGCTAACTTGTTTTTTTGCCCTGGAAAAGGCAGCTACTATCCCTGCTGGATTTCTAGAAAATGGAATGTATCTAGGGAACCCTATTGATCAGATCAGAGAATGAACCTAGTGATCTTTCTCCTGCTGGTAAGCATCGATACCTGTCTCCTAATGAATTGATCTTCTCTTGGGCTCTGATTCACACAATCGGAAAGCCCTTGCGATGTGGGTCACCCTTTTCCTCTATACATCTGTTCAGCAAAGGGGGCTTGCTATTCTCTGCAATTGAAGGTTGTGCCTACATATCTCTTATTTGTCTGGATCAACCATCCAACCTTTCTTCTTACTTTCCATAAAAGCGTAGGTAGAATGCGTATAGTAATGGGAGAGCTGATGTATGGCTAAGCAGGGCTGATGGAGCTCTGGGAAAGAAGTCAGTATCCAGCTTATCCCTAGTCTAGCACTCTGCTGTGAAGTCAGAAACCCATTAACAAGCAAGGCTGTAGTGAACCTCTTCCTTAAGGGATTGTGGAAGGCACACATCCCGGAATACAATTGGGTGATCCATTAAGCTAAGCAAGAGCTATGAACAACCTAGTGACGCGGTGGCAAGCATCAATACGAGGAAGGTGATAGATCAGATATGATTTCCTTCATAGGATACTCTTTTTCCTTCAGATTGTGGAATGATAGGAAGGGCCTAATAGTAGTGATTTAGTGCGATGTGAGGTGCCCCGCGCGTGAGGCTTTCTGAGGTTAAGAAAATAATAACAGGGTGGCTTTCTTAGACTCGGCTCTATAGCACTCTTTGAGTAAGTTCATTAATGAGGTAGCAGTTCTACACGAATGAAAATAGACCTATCTTCTCTTTCTTGGGCGGGGCACCAAATTCATGTATCTTTACCAATTAACCAATTTCTTGACGTTGGGGTGGATCCTAAAGAGATACCACTTCCTCATGAATTTATCTTGAATCGGGACCTTTTGGCTCAACTTTATCCTAGTTTTGCTAAAGGAGCAACCCCTTTTTCACTTTAAATTGGTCCAAATACGCAGAATTTCTGACATTTTGTGGAGGACTAGATCTAGTAACTGGTAGTCTCTGGCAGACCGATATTGTGCACCATCATTTAGCTATTCTATTCTTTTCCTAATCGCATGTCATATGTATAGGACCAATTGGGGTATTGGCCATGGACTTAAAGATATTTTGGAGGCTCACAAGGGCCCATTTACAGGACAAGGCCATAAGGGTTTTTATGAAATCTTAACAACGTCATGTTATGCTCAATTATCTCTTAACCTAGCTATGCTAGGCTCTACAACCATTGTTGTAGCTCATCATATGTATTCTATGCCTCCCTATCCATACCTACCTACTGACTATGGTACACAACTTTCCTTGTTCACACACCACATGTGGATTGGCGGATTTCTAATAGTTGGTGCTGCTACACATGCAGCAATTTTTATGGTAGGAAACTATGATCCAACTACTAGATACAATGATCTATTAGATCGCGTCCTTAGACACCACGATGCAATCATATCCCCCCTTAACTGGGTATGTATATTTCTAGGTTTTCACAGTTTTGGCTTGTACATTCATAATGATACCATGAGTACTTTAGGCCGTCCACAAGATATGTTTTCGGATACTGCCATACAATTACAACCTATCTTTTCTCAATGGGTACAAAATATCCATGCTACTGCGCCTGGTGTAATAGCTCCTGGTGCAACAACAAGTACTAGCTTAACGCGGGGAGGCGGCGAGTTAGTAGCAGTAGGTGGCAAAGTGGCTTTGTTACCTATTCCATTAGGAACCGCAGATTTTTTAGTCCATCACATTCATGCATTTACCATACATGTGATTGTATTAATACTTTTGAAAGGTGTTTTATTTGCTCGGAGTTCCCGTTTGATACCTGATAAAGCAAATCTAGGTTTTCGCTTTCCTTGCGATGGGCCTGACAGAGGGGGAACATGTCAAGTATCCACCTGGGATCATGTTTTCTTAGGTTTATTCTGGATGTACAATGCAATTTCGGTAGTCATTTTCCATTTTAGTTGGAAAATGCAGTCGGATGATTGGGGTACTATAAGTGATCAAGGGGTGGTAACTCATATTACAGGGGAAACTTTGCAGAGAGTTCAATTACGATTAATGGGTGGCTTCGATATTTCTTGTGGGCACATGCATCGCAAGTCATTCAGTCTTATGGTTCTTCATTATCTGCATATGGTCTTTTTTTCTTAGGTGCTCATTTTGTCTGGGCCTTCAGTTTAATGGTTTTATTCAGCAGCCATGCTTATCGGCAAGAACTCATTGAATCCATCGTTTGGGCTCATAACAAATTCAAAGTTGCTCCTGCTACTCAACCTAGAGCCTTGAGCATTATACAAGGACGTGCTGTAGGGGTAACCTATTACCTTCTGGGTGGAATTGCCATGACATGGGCATTCTTCTTAGCGAGAATTATTGCAGTAGGATAGTGGCTAGGAGGATTTGAAAGGCATTATGGAATTAAGATTTCCCAAGTTTAGCCAAGGCTTAGCTCAGGACCCCACTATTTGTCATATTTGGTTTGATATTGCTACCGCACATGATTTCGAAAGTCATGATGATATTACTAAGGAACGTCTTTATCAGAACATTTTTTCTTCTCACTTTGGGCAGTTAGCAATAATCTTTCTATCGATGTCCGGAAATCTGTTTCATGTAGCTTGGCAAGGCTGCATAGAGGATCCTTTACACGTAAGACCTATTGCTCATGCCATTTGGGATCCTCATTTTGGTCAACCCACCGTGGAAGCCTTTACTCGATGAGTTGGCTGCCTGCCATAATCTTGTTGTCTTCTTCTTTCCCTAACCTTATCTTAGCCTTAGGCGCCTCTCAGAAACTTCATAATCTGAATCACTTTCCTCTCCGGGTAGTAACCATAACTTTAACTAGGAACTCGACATTATAGGACCGAGTCTTCTTTAGTAGTAGATGTCTGAGTTTTTCCGCTTTGCCCGTTCTCCTCCACTTCATCCGTTGTGGCCCGTAATGTCATAGCTTTCAGGGTTGGGTTCTGATAGAACTCTATCCATAGAGACCTCCTCCCTTTGCTCGTATATAGAACTTAGAAGAGTGACTTCTCCCCGATAAGGGTTTAGAGTATAGAGAGGATGCCTTTCTATAAATAATAGTAATAGTAAAAGACAGAAAGCAAAGACTATATTAGATGTCCGTCATTTCTTTTTTATCTAGTTTTTCAAAGATTGATTGGACTTGAATTCCCACTTGATTGCTTTTTCTCTCTCCTCATGTTTTGCTAATAGCTTTTATCAACATGGAGATATGAAAATAGAGAACGCATTGCATTCAATGTGATTTCTGCTGCCTAGCTTCGATTTCGTCTGTTTCAAGGCAAGGTTGAGCAACCAATCATAAGCCAAGCCAGCGAGGATGCATTTCCCGTGCCCCTATTTAGTTAGTACTTTCGAGTTAAGAGCGAGAAAATGAACTATTTCATTTAATAAAAAAAATTGCAACGGCTGTAGAGTGAAAAGGCCATGAGGATGGCTACGGCTTTGAAGCTCCTTTATCTACCATAGATAGAATGGAAGAGTTTTTTCTCACTGCACTGATCCACCAAGGCTAGGGATATCCAATGGGATGGAGCTATTTCCCTTGGCACCTTATAGTCCTCAAACGATGAACAGAGCACTAGATGCCCTAAGGTACTCCTATGCTAAATGTCTTTGTTTGGTTTGATTTCTTGTGAAAGCGGCTAGCCCCATCACTAAAGCATGCCTGTTCCATATGAAAGGTGATGTAGGTAGGGCTGGTAGGGGAAGTAAGAAATAGGTGAGACTCGTTAATGAAACTAGCCTTCCGCCTTAGATTTCTAAGTTCTGTTTCCACCATTACTAGTGTTTGCTTGCTTTTCATAATAGAAAAAGATCAACTAAACTAAACCAGAGATTGTCGTAGAGATTGGCAGGACTGGGTATTATTTTGGGCGATGAAATGGATGGAATTTCTTGAAACATAACTCACTTCACTTATAATCGAATTTGGAAAAGGGAGACTAGCTGCTGCAATAAATCAAGAAGAAAGCAGGCGCAAAAGAGAATCTCAATGAGAGAGATTCTAGACCGGTCATGGTCGGGGCTGATCGATCGCTCCATAAAAGGGAGTTAACTTCTTCGAACCATACATGAAACTTATATCATAGAGTGAGGTAGCCCCAGATAGTGAAGGATAGCTATTGACTTATTGGGAAACCTGCCTCCAATACATGCTTATCCCAGACCCCCTATTCCTTCATTTTAGGTTTTCATGGCCGATTCAATAACATAGTTCGCACACCTCTTTTCAATTCTCTAGAGATACTTGTCATTTATCTCTTCTTCCGGGTCCCTCCTATTTGGTTGGAAGTTTCCTGCTCCAGTTGGGAAAGCAAGGGCCCTAGTTTCGTTATTGAGTCTCGTTATGGTCGAATATGAATGAATCCTGGAATGGAATAAAAACATGAGTAAAATGCATCGTAGTCCCTCAATCAAACAGTCAACTAGTTCATATCTAACCTTATGTATTCTTTTCCTGCACCTTAGCTTCAAATAATTGAATGAATGAGTGCTATTTCAGAGTTCCAGTTTAGGTATTAGCTCGCTACAATTTAGTCATTAGTTTTGTCCCTTTGTTCGGTGAACTAGTTCTGGATATAAGCATTAGAATGTGAGCGTGGCTACATATTCGGATTACTTGACTCGCTTTCCTGTTTCCGAATCCCTTCTTGCAGACAATCCTAATTCACAATCCGATTCTTGCTTGATTCTATAATGAAAAACAGACCTTGTGCCATGAATTTGATGAAGCTTGAAAGGACTCCCCTTGTTCGAAATCCTTATATATCAATCCAATTACCGGAGGAACGAAGAACTAAGTTTTCCTGATGCCCGAAAAGAACTTGTTTGTTTTGGTGGAAGAGGAAGAAATAGAGAAAGATCACCGCTTTTCATACGCTAATTCGTGATTCAAAGTAGAGCGAGTGAGGGAGCTATACCCGAGACTCAATCAACATATGCCAAGTGTTCCGTAATCTATGGGTAGCACTCCGTAGGAATGTTATAGTCTAGGCATGTCGTAGTAGTCATTAGACAGAAAGAGGACAAACTTAACATGTCTTATTCCGAATTCCTGCGGTTGTCATTATGTTCCAGCAAGGAAATAGTCATTCTTTCATCCCGAGCATTCGACTAACGGCACAGATATCTAGTGCTATAACAAAAACTGCCGTTAACGCGCAAATGAAAGCCTTCACAACACTCTTTACCTGCAACTGCTCCCGCTTATGGTAGTAGATAAACAGGTGGTGGACATGTATCTACAGCCTTTGCTGCTGGTAGATTGACTGTTTTATATGGACTGAAAAAAATGGAGGGTAGTGCTTGAGAATGCTACTCTATTCCTGGAATTAGCCATCCCCTTCTTTGACTATTCGACCTGCTCCTCGAAGCAAGGAAGGGAATGAAGATGGCATTGAATGCCCTTTCCGCAAGAAGGATAGGAGTTGGCTTACCGCATCTACCTTCTCATCGTGGGATAAGGGCTGGGGCGTTAACTTAAGTACTAATGCTGCTGGAGCGGCTGCCTTCGTTGATTCCCCACGAAGGAATCGGAATATCGCTACTTCCCCCTACTGCCCTAGGCGAGGGAGATGGATTAAAAACCTTGTGTGAAGGAAAGGCTGTCAAAGTTGTTGACCATTAATCCGGTTGAAGGACAAATGGACAGTGAATCAACGGAATCGAGTTGTTCTAAGGATTTGGATTCGGCAGTCGAGACATCTATATCTATGGAATTTCAAACGAGAGAAAAGGATCCAAATCTGACCCGAGGACGAGCTCAAGCCTTAGGGTTTGAAAAGAAGAAGTAAAGCTCTCATTTACTTCAATCAAAAAGGTAGGTCATAACACAGATTGAGTTAGACCTTACTCAATCACTCATCGCTGGAAAAAGTAGAGCGATTTCCTTGCAAAAAAGCACAAGCGAGATATTCTTCCTGAACAGGGATCTCAATTGCGGGAAGAAGTACAAAGGGCAAAGGCAGAAGTGGAAGGGTCAAACTCCTCTATTAGGGAGAGACAGGAAGGATAAAAGTGTAAAATCACTTGTTTGAAACATCTAAAAAATAGAAATGGCTATTAGAAGTTGTATGTTTGGTGGTCAAAGGGAAGGAATCAGAAAAGAGGGAAGCGCTCTCAAGGTAGAATCAGTTCCAGGCAAGTATGTCCATTGAAAGGAAAGAGTCCCTAAACAAACAGGTTTTCAGCAAATAAGACGGGTTCTGGTCTTCGGCAACAAAAGAAGCCGAAGAGAGAGCTCGATCAAAGAATCTTTATAGATCCTCATCATCCTCAGGTTCTGGATACACAGTGAGAAGGGAATCTTCCTGTTCGAATGGAAGATTTTCGAAAGAGAGGGGAGAAATAAATCACATGCGTGAGAGGATCAAGCTATTATATAATCAGAAACGGCTGAAAAAACTATTCTTGGTAGATCCACTTGTCAAGGCGCGGAAAGCCGTGTTCCTTCTCAGCTCACGCTTTCCTGATTGATTTGAAGACCCTACACACCACCGTATCCTTGGCTTTCTTCCCACTTTCAAAGAACTTGCTATCATTCTTTCGATTCCATCTCCTCACTTTAGGTCTTATGCTTCTTATTAAAGGGGTTATGCCACTCTGAGTCCATCACTGTTGAAGGAATGGACAGAGACAGGCAAAGATAAAGTACTGATTTTACTACCGATAGAGAGCAGAGCTAGAGACAAGATGCCTAGGACCTGGAGGAGATCCATAAGAACCAAGTCGTGGAGAAGATAGCATCAAACTGGAGATAATAAACCTAACTCTCCGTGCTTTAATCGAGAGTGGATACAGGGTCGTCGTGCCAAACCTTTATTAGGGGGTAGACCTACCTTGTTTTGTTGACTTATTGCTTTCCAGCAAAGCATGCCGGCCCTATCTCTAAAGCACCAAACTTCCACATTTTAGGAGATGCCCTATCTTCCCTTAAAGAGCCAGCTTATTGAATAGAGTTGTCACTCCTTACCTTACCTAAAACCCCTTCGGGATATCTTTTGAAAACCTTTTCTCTGAAAAGAAAAGATGTTTGCGACCCCTTGACCGCTCGATTAAAGAAAGTGGGATCTGCCCTTGCATTTTTTTAGATAGGGCTCCCTCACGGCATTCTTGCTCTTGCATTTGAAAGTCGAATCCGGATTCCATCTAGAGAAAGGTTCCGAATGGAACTAGTGAATGTGTATGCCGAACGTAGGCAGGTATAACTGACCTTTGATATTAAGCTACGATCTCTCTTCTCTCTCTTGAAGTTCCCACAAAGCGACTCTGAACCTAAGACCGGGTTGTGGGATGTCTTTTGATATTATAAACTAAGAAAAACGCAATTGGATTTATTTTTATATCCCTATGATAGGAAATGAAAGAAAAGAGGCTCTCCCATTCCTACCTGATACATCAAAAGCAATTGACTAATAAGGGAAACCAACCAGTCGAATTCGATTGATTATGTCACTCTGCATTACTATAAAAGGGCAGCAGCTTTCTACTAAAATGGGCTTTGGCACTCCTTCCGCTATTACTCAAAATAATAATAATAGTGAAAGGGCAGTCGAATTTGTGACTATGTCAAAGGCTCGTTTCACTCGAATTTAAAGGCTGTAACTCCTACTTATTTCTATTCATTAAAGCTTGCCCATGGCTGCTTTCGTCCCATTCTTTCTTCTTTCTCCGTCACTAAATTCTGGTTAAAATGCTTGGTCCACCCATGCTTTTCCTCTCCATTTTTCATATGCAAAGGGAAAGCAGTGCCAACTTATTGGATTTCTGCATGGCATATTTCCCAACCTTCATTCCTGCTATTCCAGGCTCTAGTGCTCAGTCATAAACCTATTGCCCGTTCCGCTTTCCCATTCCTGTTGCTTTCGGTATCTGAATCTTCCTGAATTCAAGTAGAAAATACCATGGCTTTCTTCTTCTCTGATTTTCCTTGGGGCAGAGGAAAAAAATGGATTTCTGACATAGCACCTGCGGCATTAGGATTCTAAGATTTAGGCAGAAATGATAAAAATAATGGTACGAGGAAAAGAAAGAGAGGAGAGTCACGAAAATAGGGTAAACGCAAAGAGACGGTGAAAAGCAATCAGAGAGGAGAGGGAAGAATGAAAATGGAAATCATAAAGCTCAGCGAGGAGCACATTACTATGAATAATAATGGAGAGGGACATTAAAGGGGAAAACTGAGCAAAGATATATACAAATATATTAGAAAAGCTTTTCACTTCTACTTCATTTTCTTGTTTAGATTCATTACTTCAGTGATTGAACATGGGCAGATACCTATAAGGACCCCATTTCATTGACCTTCGCCCTTTTATATCCCTCGTTAAGATATGTTATCCGGACCAACTCCCACGTAGAAAACCTACAGCAGTGAGTTAAAAAACCAAGAGCAGTTAGAATCACGTAGTTGTGTGCCCCTTTTTCTGACTAGCTTCTTGTGAAAAGCATTTTACGCACGAGCACACCTGATGAACTCAGAAACCTACTACAGAATCAATCAACCCATTGCACCCGAGTGCTCTGCTCTCCAAGCTCTGCGCAGGTGTTTTTAAATTAAAATCCCCGAACGATTTTATGCTATCAAAGTAGGTGGACTGGTCGGTGGTGCTCACTAAACCTTCTATTGGACGGGATCAGGCATAGGTCTTAGACGATCTCGATCTTGAAGAAAGCATAATTAATGTCATTTTAAGAGAAAGACGACACTATGGATTGAAGGTAGCTTTTTCTCCATATGGGAAATCAAAACTTCATTTGATTGAGTGCTATAGGTTAAGTTCGTTGGTTAGTGTATCATGACCGGGGACACCTGGCACTGACTCATTCTTGTCTTCTTCAAAACTGAAACGGATAGGTTGTCTTAAAGATCATTTCTATAGCAAGAAGGAGGAACTTTCTTACTAAGGCAACTCGTAGATTTTAAATGCATTCATCTTTCCTTTTTCTTGAACAGCTCAGTCAAACCAAGTAGTGAACAAAGTTAGTGCAAATGTGGCCATGTAGGTGCTACAGGAAAGCAACTTGATATTGTGATCCGGATCCGGCAAGAACTAACGTTGCACTATGGCTCAATCCAGTTGGAAGAATAAGCTTATATATCCCAATCCATCAGGTCTAAGTCCCCTTCCAATCAGATTCATAAACACCTAACATAACAGCAGCCCACAAGGCCTTGTTGAGGATGATCTCCTGTGTGAAATTTGAGAAATTCCATTCCATTTATACGAGAAGTGTCGATCCCTTTTTTCGAATAACAGGGGGTTTGAGGGTGTCCCAGCCGGTTCCCATGGCCACAAAAAGCTAGCGGTTCGACTCTTGCTTGAGTTTGATAGGTGAGATATTTATTTAAGGAGGTATGTTCTATTTCTTTTCCTTTGTTTTATTCTGGATGGATGGTGTACTAGCTTGGTTTGGCTGGCACTATTGGGTATCGTGGGTGTCTCATCCCTTGGAGGTTAGGGTATTGAAAACACATTGAATAGAGATACGGATAGAATACAAAGGATCGGAAATGTTCGTTCGTTCTTTTCCACCTGATGACGAAGTGCCCGGTATCAAATGTAAGTGCTTTCTGCCTAATATAGATAGCCACCTAAAAAAGCACACAGGAAAATCAAAGAAATGGATATTTAGAGCCACTTTAGAGCTCTGGCACCACTCTGTTCGACCTATCAGCTCCCCAATGCTTAACCGGACGGACTGATTCTAGAGTTCTATTTTAGTAGAAACTTGATTGATTCGTTCCTATATAAACAACTAAAGGAAAGGCTTTTGATCACACACTTGTCGTCTGGGGACCGCCCACATTCATTCATTTCATTCATTCATTGTTCTGTTGTGGATTCGAAACACTAGGACAAATTTGATTTCGAGTCAAAGGGCGCTTTTTTAGGATTTCCAGTGCTTTTACCTTTCAGTACCTCTCTTTCTAAGTTATGTTTTTTTATTGTTGTCAATTTCCATTCGTTTACTATGAGATCGCTTCACACCTTATAGTGCTTACACCTCTCGCCTATTGAAGTTCTGTTCAAAAACCTCATACGAGAACTTGTATAGAGAAGGATTTCCCGCGGCGCAGCAGTTCTTCCATACCAACTTAGCCGCCCGGCGCTGCTATTGGCATAACAACCGGTACACCATAGGTTGACCCAGCCCAGTCCTCTCGTACTAGGGCTGGCTCCTCGCAGTTCTCCCTTTAACACCAACGGTAGATAGGAACCGAACTGTCTCACGATGTTCTAAACCCAACTCACATACCACTTTCATCGGCGAATAACCGAACCCTTGGGACCTTCTTGAACCCAGGATGTGATGAGTCGACATCGAGGTGCCAAACGACTCCGTCGATAAGAGCTCTTGGGAGTCATCAGCTGTCGGTGTCAAAACCGGCGGATCTCAGGTAGGGGGTCCCGAACTGTGCGTTTAGGCGGATGGTAACAGGAGACAGGGAACACGATGTTTTTACCCAGGTTCGGGCCCTCTCGATGGAGGTAAATCCCTCCTCCTGCTTGATTGATATTGATGATATGGGTAGTACAAGAGTGGATCTACCACGAGATCAAGGAGGCTAAACCCTAGAAGCTAGCCTATGGTATGATTGTTGTAATGGTTGTTCGTCCTACGGACTAAAACCGTCCGATTTATATAGACACCGGAGAGGGCTAGGGTTACACAGAGTCGGTTACAATGGTAGGAGATATACATATCCGATATCACCAAGCTTGCCTTCCACGCCAAGGAAAGTCCCATCCGGACACGGGACGAAGTCTTCAATCTTGTATCTTCATAGTCTTGGAGTCCGGCCGATTATGAAAGTCCGGCTATCCGGACACCCCCTAGTCCAGGACTCCCTCAGTAGCCCCTGAACCAGGCTTCAATGACGATGAGTCTGGCGCGCATATTGTTAGGCATTGCAAGGCGGGTTCCTCCTCCGAATAATTCATAGAAGATTCGTGAACACCAGGATAGTGTCCGGCTCTACAAAATAAATTCCACATACCACCGTAGAGAGAATAATATGTACACAAGTTCAATCTGCTGACGTATTTCGTGGCATGACATCACGCCACTACCAAGTCTTTACTTGAATCGTTTTCATTATACCACATCAGCGCGTTTAGCGAAGCGGTTTCCTTGGCACGTCTTGTCGAAGCAGAGATCATGTTCCCCTTATTCCAGGATTCCCATCAATACGGACGTGGGTAACCCAACCGCGCCATTGATTGTGGCGCCTGGGAGATAAGTGAGTTTTATCAGGCCGGTGTGGACGCATAGTCTTCGTCCGCTCATATATATAAGGGGATAAGGATCCACCTTTTTTACCTACGCCTTCTTCCTTCTTCGCTTATCCATCTCCGTGCACTCGAGGTCCAGCGCCCAAGTCCGCACATCTCGTATCAACCTTCTCCAGCCATGTCCGGAGCGGGAGGCAAGTGGATGGCCTCCTCCGTTACGGAGGGGCATATCGGGAAGCTGCACGGCGCCGGATACCTATCCAGCGACATCACGCACCGGCTGCCCGACGAGGGGCAGCTCATCCCCACCCCCAGGCCTCATGAGAGGGTCGTATTCCTTCCCCACTTCCTCCGCGGACTAGGCTTCCCACTTCATCCCTTCGTCCGGGGGCTCATGTACTACTATGGCCTGGACTTCCATGATCTGGCGCCAAATTTAATCCTCAACATCTCGGCGTTTATCGTCGCGTGCGAGGCCTTCCTCTGCATCCGGCCCCACTTCGGCTTGTGGCTAAAGACCTTCAATGTCAAGTCGAAGGTGGTGAAAGGCGTTCAAGCGGAGTGCGGAGGCGCCATGGTGGGCAAGATGCCCAACATCACTTGGCTCAAGGGCGCCTTTGTGGAATCCGTCAAGGGGTGGCAATCGGGGTGGTTCTACATCACCGAGCCGCGTGACCCTAAATGGGCAGCGGCCCCCGAGTTCAGATCTGGTACCCCTATGCAGCTCACCTCCTGGAAAGAGAAGGGCTTGCTATGGGGTAGTTCGGAGGAGCTGACCGGACTCTAGTCCTGCCTCCAGACCCTGGTGAACAAGAAGCTCAAGCTTGTCAATGTGATCCAGGTCATGCTCGTCCGCCGGATTCTCCCCTGCCAGCAACGGGCCTTCAATTTGTGGGAGTTCGATCCGGCGCAGCACCGGACCCTGAGCGGGTTCTTCGACACGACGTACGAAGTTGCCTGGAGGGTGCTGTTCAAGGGGGGAGAAGCCCCCGCATCCACAATTGAAGATCGCAGATTCAGCACGAAGCACCCGGCCGGCGAGGTAAGCTTTGCTATCCTTTATGGGACACTTATTTCTTTCATAGTTTGACTCTATGTGGGATCTAAAACTCCCAATGCCTTTAACAGGACTGGCAGAGGACGTCCGGACAGGTTGACTATCCGGCTCCCCTTCCCGAAGACCCAGCGGACACCCGTCTAACGGGGCTGCTGGTTCCGGCCCTTTACGTGGTGCCGGAGAAGAAGGCCAAGAAGAAGGCCACGGGAACCCGAAGGAGTTCCCGGCGCCAGGTGGTCTCGGACTCATCGTCCGATGGTTCCGAGGCGGACTCCTCCCCCGAAGACGAGGAGGAGAAAGAGGACTCTACCCCAGAGGGGGGAGAGAGGAAGAGGAAGGCCTCCCCAATGGGGGAGGCCGAAGGGTCCAAGAAGGGAAGGACCCTTCCTCCGGACTGCTCCGCCAACGCCGACGACGGCGACGAGGGGTGGCCCTCAAGGGCCAAGCCCCCGGCTTGATCGTAAGTATCCGGATTCCTGAATGATTTATAATTTCTCTTTTATGCCACATAGTGTCCCTCTAATGCCGCATACAACCTGTAGTCCGGCCGAGGACGATTTTCCCGCTTCTTCGAGCGGGTCCTTGGCTCCCTCGGATGTGGATTCCATTCCGACCGGCTCCACCCCTCGTGATGCTGAGGACGCCAAGGTGGGATCCCAGGAGGGGACCCGCTAGGAGGGGGAGGCTCCGGAGGTGCCGCAAGGCAACTTCCCGGACTTCGCACCGGACTCCACACCGGAACCCGCAGTGGTTCCGGAGTCCGGTAGGTGGCCCCTTCGTAAGAAGGGCAAGACCGTGACACCGGCAGCCTCCGTCCAACCGGAGGCGCCGGACAACTTGTTGGAGGCACTCAACGGCGCTTCCATCAAGGAAGAACACCGCACTATCATGAGTGCGGTGATTCAGAAGGTTCAGCTCGCCAAGAGCGGGCTGACCGAAGCCTGTAGCAGCCTTCTAACAGGCTTTGAGGTAAGAAATTTTAAAATATGTAATGTAATACCGCATAGACAGTAGCCCCTGATGCTCGGTTCAGTGTTCGAAAAGAAAAACTGGACTGAGGATCTAAAAAATATATACGCCGGAGTTCTAAAAATTATGTCAATATGGGTTTGCAGGCTGCGCTACTGACCTCTGCCGCACTGACTGCGGAGGTTAATGCTTTGAAGTAGAACCTCGAGCGGTCCGAGAACGAGCTCGGCCTTGCCTAGAAGCAGCTCGAGGACAAAGAAGGTGAGTAACACCGTATTAAATTTGTACCTTACAGAAAACGATTTTGGTTGCAATAGAAATAACAAGGATAACGTGGGCACTGTAGGGGCCACGAACGAGGTGGCGACCTTGAAGGAGGCCGTGTCCGCGGCCGAACGTAATGCAGCCGCGGAACGAGCGGAGCGAGAGAAGAAGGAGGCGCGGGTGGCGGAGGTGCGGCAAGAGCTCCAGGCTCTCATGGAGAAGCATGAGAGTTTGGAGCGCGACTCGAAGACTTGAGAGTCCGAGCTTGCCTCAGCTCTTGAGAGTGCCAAAGACGCTAAGGCCGAGGCCCATAAGGCCCTCCAGGAGATTGAGGCGGTGAAGAAAATAGCGGCGGGTAAGGTATGTTTCATGCAAAGCAAGCATGTGAATGTGAATTACCTCTTACTTACCCGAATTCGGAGCTCTCCAGGAGCGTTTGCAGATCTGCCTCCCAGCATGTCTGATGCCACCGCATTGTACCGGGCCGAGGAGGGAAGCTCAATGGAGAAGGTCTTCTGGTCTCAGTATGCTGAGGCCGGACATCCGGTGCCCCTTAGCGACCAGCCGAAGCAGCTGGTCGAGCTCCACAAGGTAGCCGAGCAGGCCATGAAGGGCCTCATAGTCCGGCTGTGGCCTGAAGAGGCCATGCCTGGGAGCTACTTCGGCATGGTGCGGCGGCTGGTGGATGCGTGTCCCTGGGTGGAAGTCATCAAGTGCTCCGCCTGCATTGAAGGTGCCCGTCGGGCCCTTGCCCGCGCAAAGGTGCACTGGGGCAGGCTGGAAGCTGAGAAGCTTCTGACGGACGCGCCTCCAGCGGGCAAGGAGTATCGCACGCCCGAAATGTACTATAAGAGTGTCCTGAAGGGTGCCCGCAAGATTGCGGACGAGTGCTCCAAACATGTAATATTTGAGTAGACTCGCAATGTGTTATCCTGTGCGCTGAAAACTTTGTTCGTATGCGCTAAGCAACGCTTATTAATTTAAAATATTACCTTCTGTGCGGCCGTTTATAAAATCTGAGAGATGGCAAGTCGTCGGTTTCAGCCCCCATGCCACGAGTGCTGGGGTGTTCTGTATAAACTTGAGCGCTCTTGTTCCCATTTTTGGGTCCATCTAGGGAGGCGCTCAACACGACGAACAAAGCAACCGAACTTATAATGCTTGAACACTCTCACTTAGCCAAAGAATTCTATAATTTTAAATTGCGGCGAAGCCCCTAGTATTCGGAAGACCGAGTTCGGGGTGCTATCCATGCCTGGGCCGGACAAAGCCGGTTCCTCGCTCTAAGCGGCATAAGTCTTTAGGGACTCGAAAAGACCTCTCGAACAGCGACCAGCTCTCGCCTTATCATGACGGTCAGTTTTAGCTTTCTCCACTAAGGCGCTCGCCCAACTCAACCGGGGCGCAATCGTAGTGGTTCTCCCAGTGCTACCTTAGCCGATAGAACAGAACGTAAGGTACCAAAACATGGGAGCCGGGCAAACCCAACTGTTGACCCAAGACATGATTCGGAGCCGATACATATAGTGCTATAAGTTTGGGGTGCCACACTTGTGAAAGTGTTCGGACTTATCACACCATAAAGCGGGGAACATAAGCCCCTGGTGTATTCGGCCGTACCAAAGTGTATGGATGCAAGATGTTATAAATGAACATATATGTAAAGAAAAGGAATGCAATTATAAGCGAAAAGTGATGCATTGTTTATTCCAGGAAGTCTGCCACGAGTGCAGAACGATACAAATAGTGCGGTAAACAAGGGATTGGACTATTAAACATGTCCCCCTCCAGGGGTAGGCTGCGGAATGGTGTATTAAACAGATTTAATGCTCATAGGAGACCACCTGAGTGTTCGTCGTAGCCATTGTCCTTCCCTGGCTGTTGCATCGTGAGTTCGGCAGGTCCACTGCCGGACAGGGCCTCTGGTGAACGGAGTCCTGTGGAAAAAAAGAAAAACAAAAAGAGCGACACACTTGGGAGCCCCTGGTGTGGTTAAGCCACACTCTGAGCCTGTCGTGGTCGTGCCCCACCCCCTATGCCCATGGTATCTCCAGAGCGTAATGATGTACGCGAAGGGCTAGTCTTGCAATCATGCAGGGGCTGGGGTTGGGGCCGCATTGCTACGCGTGCTCGGAACGTGCCAGGTGGTCTTGATGTTTGTTACTCCGGGCGCGTTTGGCCATGTTCGGTCGTTTAACGGCCGGACTCGAAAGTTGCCTTAAGAGGCTGCTCTGTACTTCCGCCGTGAGAGCCGCTGTGTGTTCCTCCGTTTGGAGGGAGCGTTCAGTGTTCCGTTGACCGTGATGACTCCGCGAGGGCCTAGCATCTTGAGCTTAAGGTATGCATAATGCGGCACCGCATTGAACTTTGCAAACGCGGTTCGTCCGAGCAGAGCGTGATAGCCACTGCGGAACGAAACTATGTCGAAGATTAACTCCTTCCTTCGGAAATTATCCGGGGATCCGAAGACCACTTCCAGTGTGACTGAGCCTGTACAATTGGCCTCAACACCTGGTATGACGCCTTTGAAGGTCGTCTTTGTAGGTTTAACCCTTGAGGGGTCTATGCCCATCTTGTGCACTATATCCTGATAAAGCAGGTTCAGGCTGCTGCCTTCGTCCATCAGGACTCTAGTGAGGTGAAATCCATCGACGATTGGGTCTAAAACCAATGCAGTGAATCTGCCATGGCGGATACTGGTGGGGTGGTCCCTTTGATCGAAAGTGATCGGGCAAAAGGACCATGGATTGAACTTCGGGGCGATTGGCTCCATCGCATATACGTCCCTAAGTGCACGCTTACGCTCCCTCTTGGGTATGTGGGTTGCATATATCATGTTTACCATCCGCACTTGTGGGGGAAAACCCTTATGTCCTCTACTGTTCGGCGGCCGGGTCTCTTCCTCGTCATTGCTATGCAGCCCCTTGTCATTGTTTTCGGCAATTAACTTGCCTGCCTGCTTGAACACCCAACAATCCCTGTTGGTGTGATTAGCTGGCTTTTCGGGGGTGCCATGTATCTGGCAAGAGCGATCGAGTATTCGGTCCAAATTGGACAGACCCGGAGTAGTTCGTTTAAATGGCTTTTTCCGTTGACCGGGTTTAGAGCCTCTGAATCCGGCGTTGACTGCCGTATCTTCTGTGTTATCGCCGTTAACGCGAC
>NC_041381.1:74526677-74536129 GCF_002162155.2 Triticum dicoccoides
ATCGGTTTCGGGTCAAATAGGAATAACGTAAATCTTCCACCTTTGGAAAGCGCCTACACCTAATGGCTTAAGCCGCTATTCCAATTTCCTCGCTGACCCATCATGCGAAAGGTACGCCGTTAGAGTGAGTGCGCCCGCGCTCCGCACCTTCGACTCATTGTTCGCATCAGATCTCAGGTTCTCTATTGCACTCCCCGATTGGGGTTTGTTTCACCTTTCCCTCATGGTACTTGTATGCTATCGGTCATTGAGGAATACTTAGGCTTAGAGGGTGGTCCCCCTTTCTCGCGTAAAAGTGACCATCATTCGAACACACCGCGTTTTACTGGGAAGGATCGAACCATGGGAACGAATGAACAGGGCTATCACCTTCTTTGGCCGGATCTTCCATTCTTTTTAGAAAACCAGTTCACTGCGTGCCCCACTCCGTCATCAGTCTTGTGTTGCCTATGCTTGCGCCCCAAAATGGTTGCTGACTTTTTACAACTCCGTAGGGTGCACTACGACAACTTTTCTAACTATGCTTGCTGCTTGCAGGTTTTTCCATCATCCAATCCACAACGAATCGAATGAAACCACTTCGGATTTCTTTTGATGAAAACCCTTGCTCCGCTCTCGCTCGCCGCTACTAATGGGGTCTCGGTTGATTTTCCTTCCTTTAGCTACTCAGATGTTTCAGTTCTCTATGCTTGAAAAGTCCAAAGAGGGCAGACTAGCCACAGAGCTTGGATACGGTTTCCTGAATGGAGATCCATGGATCACAGAAAAATCTCTCGCCATGGCCTTTCGCCTCTGAAAGTGTCCTTCCTTCTCAATGCCCGGGCATCCATCCAATGCATGATTTTCGATAGCGTCGAACATGAGCAGACACCCACACAATCTCAATTTGACATAGCAACACTTCCCACCTCTCTTCCTTCCCTTGGATCAGATAGGAAATCCTCACTTTTCCAAGACAGAAGAGAAGCAAGCAACGGATTGAGCAACTAGTGCAAAAGCCGTTGCGCGTTAGTGCATCTGTTTTCTTGCTTGATTTTTATACGATTTCTTGAGCAACTAGCGCGAAAGCCGTTGCACGTTCGCGCATCCATTTTCTTGCTTGATTTTTATACAATTTTATGAAGTGATCTGTCCAACTAAGTAGAAAAGGACACTAGAGTGTGGCTACACGTGGTATATGGTTGCTCGTCCTGCCTGGTGTTGAGGGAGCTAAAGTGGAACTCTCACATACATGTTCCTTAAGTATTTAGCTCGCTAAATGATACAGTCCTCGCTGATGGATCGGCAAGTACTCCACAGTCAGCGGCTATCAGCTAACGTTATGGGCCGTTAGTGGTGGTTCATTTCCTATAGTGTTGTAATCCAGAATCCAAGTTTTGTGATAACCGTGTTGTTTACTTTCAGTGTTGTTTATTGTTCACAGCTGGATTGAGCTCAGTTGAGAGTGTCATGCTCTGTCAATATTTGTTGCAAGAGTTGTCTTTCTCTATTACTAGAGTTGTCAATCTCAGATACAGGAGTTGTCAGTTGCAGCCATTCTCGCTGTGTCAAGCTTGCGACTTGCGTTGTATCAGCTTGGTAACAACTTTTATCTCGATAGGACTGAATGTAGCCAGGAGTTGTCTTAGGTTAGTCTAATGTGCCAAAACATTAGTCAAACCACCTAGGTTGTGTTTGTTCTGGAGAGTTCAGCTAGTCCGAGTGATCTGGGTTATCGTACGTTTTATCCCTGTTTCGATCTTTTTTCGACTATAGGGGTTTTGTAGCAGCCCAGCAGCATCCATGTGACAGAGAGTCATATTAAGGATATAATAATGCTTTCCCCTTGAACCCCTTGCAGAAAAAGTAGGAAAATGGACTAAAATTGTTGGATAAGTGGATTTGCAGTATCTCAACAATCAGAACAACGAATATTCCATCATCCAAACTAAGCTTCCTCATATCCTAACCCATTGGTCATTATCAAGCCTCATCACTCCTGCTATGTTGATATCTTCATATTACCTGTTATCATTCTATCTATCTGGTTATTGCTTTATGTGCTGGTTGGTATTTCACTCAACAAAGTTTAAGTAGAAGTGACTTATTCCTCATTAGCTCCAGTTTGATTATCATTTGCATCTTGTGATGAATGAAGTGAACTTGAGCTCTCTAGTGCTTCTATTTTCTCTTCGAGAGCATTTACTAGTATTCGATGAGATTCTGAAAGACCAGAAAGACAAGTGATATGAACTGGTTTTGTATCCACCCACTTTCTTTTGTTATCTTCAACTCTTTCTCTTTTGGTAGAGAAAGGCATTCCCAGTATAAATGATGATTCTTGCTTTCGTATTGTTAAGTTTTCAATTGTACACGGAAGGAGTTTGTGACCACTACCATTTTAGTAAGGGATTTATCCTGATATTGTTGGAGAAACCATTCTTTGCTAACATGGCTTAGCCTAGCAATGGCTGGGAATTTCTTGTCCCTGAATGCAAAAAAAATGCCCGCCACTTTGTTGCTTTCAGCACGTTTTCTAATGAAGTCAAGCCCCTTTTGGATGTCCGCTGCTGCACTATGTTGTGTCTTACCATAGACAAGAGGAATATACACCTTCTTCACCAACTTTCAATTAATGTGATGGCAAACAGCTTCCTTGACACTAGCTTCCAGAGATTATGATGGAATCTCCTCTTTGAAGTCCTCTAATAGTGAGGAATATAGGTCATATACTTGATCCTCACCATCAACCCATCAAAAGTTAGTACGCGCTGCTAGATCCTAGAAATAGCTCATTATCTGGCAAGCAGATGAGGATGCATCACATATATATGTGACATCCGCAACCTCAGATTTGGGTTTAGCATTTACCTATTTCCTTCCATCCAGCCTGGGAAGGGATCCATCCATGTGCTCTCTATGACACTTGGCATGATTGTTACCACCGGTATCTCTCCTCGCATGCAGCTGATGACCATCTCGCCCATGGCCTTTGTGAACACATAAGTGTCTTGCCAACCATAGAGTTTGGCCCTATGAATAAATAAATTGCACAAATCAAATACTTCATGTGTGTATTCGTATCTACAGACATGAGGAAGTAACAGGGAAATACTAGAATACCTCGACTACCTAACTCTTTCATTTCTTGAGTAACAGAAGCAGAGGTAGAAGAATGCCTTCTGGAGTCAAAAGCCAACTTGATCTCGGCCTCAATATCCAACACGGTATTCTGATTTGCCGAAAAATCCGAGGAACCTATCCCCTTTGTTATGGAATTCCCTAAGCAAAATGGCTTCTCTAGTATCAAACCTTGCCTCTGCCCATTCACATATGCTGTTTGGCCAAAAACATGACATGCAAACATACTGCTAAAGCTTGTTTGTAAGCTTTTGAGATTAATAGAAACAGGTTACCATTTGATTTCGACCACAAGAAACTCTTATTTGGCATTCTGACCTGTTGATACTCGCAAGAAGAGCTTCAGTCTTCGAAACCGCTGCGCGGAACTCATTATCCAGAATGGCCCCACGGTGTTGATGTCTAGTGCTACATCATACATGCAAGTTGCAATACTTTTATTGCTATGGAATGTGAACTTACACGTGTAGTAATGGAAGCAATGCTTGGTGCAAGACTAGTATATCTTCACGAACCTCTCATCAAAAGTGGTATTTTCTGCAGAGTTTATGATAACATCCACTTCTTCCGCGATCTCTTTGGCTAACTCAGGAGCAATGCCAATGTAGGATTCCCTGAAATTACCAACGACTGGAACCTGCTTGCTTAATACAAAGTTGTGTTAGTTTTTCCCATGAATTTCCTGTAAACATCTGAACAACTCATTATCTTCTACCTGTATTGCAGACGGAAAATATGGTCATTTGCATGAAGAACAGAAAGTAGTCCGAAGTAATCATCATACCTCGTTCTTCAATCTTTTCATGGCTGCTTCATTGTCCTTGGCCTTTATCAACACGTATATTTTACCAACATTAGGATTTTTCCTTAAAATGGGATCGATAAGAACTGATGATCAGAATCATACAAAGTAGAATGGAAGAACAAAGGAAGGAAGTCAGGTAGCTAGAGCAAGACAAAGGCGGAATGGAAGAACAACCTAAAAATGGGGGGGGGGCAGATAGAAACTGTCTCACTCAAACTGGCATTTGAAAATGCTACCCACCCTTCCCCTATTTCTGCATTTCATTCTTCTATTCCTTCTGCTTGCTTTTCTAGTTAAGCTGCTCATAAACTAGATCCATAAAACTCACTCAGCTACTGTCTTCTTTCTATAATTGGTCTCTAAGTCCAAGTAATCGATAAAGTATAATCATCTTCCCAGTTCCGCCACCTCCTTTCTACCGAGTATGCTCTACTTGAAAGAACATATTTATCAATAAATAAGTGCATTACTATATTCACAACTACAAACTAAGCCTAATTTCCAATATGTCATATGTATCACTTTGGTGTTGTGGGATCACTAGCTTCTTGCTCAACGGATTTCGCTTCTGCACTTGACTTAAGAAGGGCGAAGCCTTCATGACCGGTACCGGTATCTGTTCAAGAAGTCAGTACTTATGCGGCACTGAACAAAGGGTGAGATCGATGAAATGCAATACATGTTTGAATATTTCCTATCTTCTTCCAGCCATCAAACTTGTTCAATTCGTTTTCTTGAGATCTGTGGAATAGTGATATCATACTTGAATCCACATTCCCAGTATTTGAGGAAGAAGTAGAATGTTAGTCCTTTCGAATGTCTAAGTTGGGAATTTGATATCGACTAAATCAAGAAACTCGATTTCACCATGATATGAGCACTGAACCCTTTGATGCAACATTTCTTGTTTCCAGAAGATCTCGGATGGTTTCTGAAGCTTCCAATATCTTGTAAAAGAAAGTAATCCTTTCTACAAGTCATGAAGACGTGGATCGAAAGACTAAGAAACTGCACAATCTATTGATTGACCGAAAAACTCAAGCTGAGTAACTTGCTTGAATGATCGCTCCGGCTCTGGGCCGTCTGATCTTCGGGATGCATAATAGGGGATCGCTCGCCAACCATTAGTTAGGACCAGTGAAAACCCATGCTTGGTGAAGGCGAAGTTCAGTTTGGAGATCTAACAATTGCTTATATCGTGTATCCTCAATTGATGTAGACTCAGATGCTTCAATTGTAGATTTGAGTATTGAGCGAAAGGTTACACCACCTATAGGTTCTGTATTATAGGACAATCCTACTCCACTAGTACCAATAGGCGGCATAGGGGAAAAAGCACAACACCTCGGAATAGGAATCAACAACACAAAAACTTTCTGAGAAATTACCCAACAAGAAAACGTATGCGCGTGGGCGCAACGGATTTCGCTCCCGTGCGCTCATCCCTTGCTTGTTCTTTCGGACTAGCACTCTTTCCCTCTCTTTGAAGTAGATTTCTCAGCTCCACGAGTCAAACGAAAAAATCCAAAAGGCCCACTACTTCTTCATTCATGGCTTATTGATTTGATTGATCCCCCTTTCGTATTCATTCGACCTGAGGTGAGGTTGGAACAAGAGTTTCCATAAAAAGAATGGTTCTTTTATGCAATTATGAACGGGAAAGCCTCTTGTGGATTCCTCCAACTCTATGAATGAAGGGGGGAGTATGAGGAAGGCTGATTTTATTTCTATATGAAGATGAAAAGAGGATCCGGGTCAAACATTTCTTACTTTTGTTGAGTATGACTGAATGAGGAAGAGCTGCTTATGTGGTATCACTTTACCACCATCTGAAATGCGCGAAACTCCGATTGGTGGAAGCCAGTCCATGAAGATTCCCCCTTATCTTATGTGAAATTCCCCTCTTTTGGTGTCACGCCCAATATGCGACCCTATCCAAAAGGAACTCGAAGGTCCCACCAAGGATAGACCCGCATATTGAGACGCTTTTGCAAGGTGGATATCATTACATCAACATTACATAATAGTGGGGATACATCCAATACATACAATGTCACACGAATACAACAATACAAGAGATCAACATCCGACTACGGATGATACATAAACAGAAACTCAAACAACATCCACCCTGCTCGCCCAGGCTGCCGACCTGGAACCTATCCCCTGATCGAAGAAGCAGAAGAAGAACTCAAAGCAAGCAAGCATCACTCTCGCGTCAAGATCATCGCACAACCTGTACCTGCAACTGTTGTTGTAGTAATCTGTGAGCCACGAGGACTCAGCAATCCCATTACCATGGGTATCAAGACTAGCAAAGCTTAATGGGAAAGGAAGGGGTAAAGTGGTGAGGTTGCAGCAACGACTAAGCATGATATGGTGGCTAACATACGCAAATAAGAGCGAGAAGAGAAACAAGCGGAACGGTCGTGAAGCTAGCAATGATCAAGAGGTGATCCTGAACACCTACTTACGTCAAACATAACCCAGAAACCGTGTTCACTTCCCGGACTCTGCCGAGAAGAGACCATCACGGCTACACACTCGGTTGATGCGTTTTAATTCGGATCTGGTGTCAAGTTATCTACAACCGGACATTAACAAATTCCCATCTGCCACATAACCGCGGGCACGGCTCTCGAAAGTTTATACCCTGCAGGGGTGTCCCAACTTAGCCCATGACAAGCTCTCGCGATCAACAAAGGAATAGACCTTTTCCCAAGAAGACCCGATCAGTCTCAGAATCCCAGTTTACAAGACATTTCGACAATGGTAAAACAAGACCAGCAAGACCTCCCAGCGTGCCGACATCCTGATAGTAGCCGCGCGTATCTCGTCTCAGGCCACGACCGGATGAACACTACGTACGGCAGCCGACGATACCCCAAGTTGCCTTGGGGCGGCACCGCAAGTGGCTCTGGTTTGGACCAACACTTAGACAAGCATTGGCCCGGGGGAGCTATAACAAAGATGACCCTTGGGTTAATTACTCCCAAGGGAAATATAGGCGGTGGTGAGGCAAATGGTAAAAGTCAATGTTGGGCCTTGCTGGACAAGTTTTATTCAAAGCGAACTGTCAGGGGGGTCCCATAAATCACCCGACCGCGTTAGGAACGCAAAATCCGGGAACATAACACCGGTATGACGGAAACTAGGGCGGCAAGAGTGGAACAAAACACCAGGCATAAGGCCGAGCCTTCCACCCTTTACCAAATATATAGATGCATTAATAATGTAAGAGATATTGTGATATCCCAACATAAACCCTGTCCACCATGGAGAAATCTTCAACTTCACCTGCAACTAGCAACTCTATAAGAGGGGCTGAGCAAAAGCGCTAACATAGCCAAACAACGGTTTGCATAGGAAAGGTGTCAAAGGTTAGAGGTTCATGGCAATATGGGATGGCTTGATAAACAGGTAATAGGTAGCGCAGCATAGCGATAGAACGAAGCAACTAGCATAGCAATGATAGTAGTGAGATCCAGGGTAGCGGTCATCTTGCCTGAAATCCCGCAAGGAAGAAGAACGAGTCCATGAAGAAGATGAAGCCACGAAGACGAACCACACGTAGACAAACGAATCCTCACGATCGCAACGAAACGGGAACTATCGAGAAGAAGGCATGATGCACAACAAGCATGATGCATGACCAAGCTACATGAAGCTACTCATGGCAAGAGATGATGCAAACAAGAACAACACATCAAGGCAAGTTTAAATGCGGCCGGGAACAACATATAACAATTCCGGTAAGTCCTCATATGCATATTTCGAAATTGGTCCAGAACTGAACAAACCTTATGTTCCAGTTGTTAAACAGCAAGTTAAGATGCACCAAGATGATCTACACGAAATTCTAGTCAAGTTACATATAAAGTTCATTAGATTCAGAGCTACGGCCTAGAAGATATGAGCAAAATAAGTTAGGCATGGCATTGATGCAAAAGCACTCAAACATCAAGCAAACACACCCAAAACAAGGATGCAACATGATAATACGAAACTACATGCAAAATCAAGCAAGTTTCATATAGAGCACACTCAAAACGGAGCAACGGGTCAACACACACACTCTATACAAGTCATAGCAACAATCTGTCCATAACAGCAACTAGGCATATTGCAAGCATCAAAACAATATGCTACAGCACCCCAACATAATAACAAAAGGCATGGGCATGAAGTACTGGTAAAGCATAACAAAACATGAACACTGAGCTATCTCCAGAAACAACTAGAACATGCTCAAAAGGACATGGAGATATTGCAAATAATAACAGTTTCAGACTTTAGCAGAAATAACATCAGGTTGCAATGTTTAGAGCTATCAAACAGCATGTTACAGGAACTTATAATGGCAAACAAAGTCATGGCATGAATCTACTAATAGCATAGATCAAAAGTCCCTTACTGATAATGAGCCAAAAAGGCATAGAAAATATGATGGCACCCATGTAAACATGGCAAGTTATATTACACATTCATACATGGCAGGAATAATAATAAGTAGGCATGTTCGTGAGCTTGAACCACTCACCACAGAGCAAGACATGGCATGGCAAGGCAACCAACAGCAAGAAGACATGTTTCTGAAGCTAAGCATGGCAAGAACAAGTTAATAGGGTGCACGGATCACTAGCAAAACACATGGGAACAAGTGAACTTAATGTTAACAGGCTGACAGCAACATTTTCAAGCAACTTTAGAGCAAGATTACAACATGTTCCAGCAGTCTATAAATGCAACCAAGGGCATGAATGGATAGAGCATGACATGTAGATCAAAACATGTTTATAGAGCATCTCAAGATTATGCATAGAATGATTAGTAGAAGCATTTTAACATAGCAACAAAATATAACAGAATCTGTCAGGAAAACAACAATAGCAACTACCCAACTTAATAAGCTCAATGCACTCACTACACAAGTCACAAAAATACATGGTTGGCACCCCTGGAAAGATGGCATGACATAGATCAACATACATGTAGAGCTCATACTCATAGGATGCACACATCAATCATGGCAAAAATGATAAAACAACAAGTTATAACAGTTTCAGCAGATTAACATCAACATGCACTCTTCCAATAGCATTTCGGGCATCAAGATGACCTCAAATGAAAATGATGCAATGGAATGAAATGAAGTACTCGTCGAGACGAACAATTTGACATATTATACGCACGAAACGGAGCTACGGATGCAGAGATGTGATGCAATGAATACGGCATGATTATGTTGAAAACTTCTTCGGGGACTTAGAGAAATATCAGGGTTCAACCTTTGCATGGATTACGATGTCGCCGGAGCTTCGCCGGAGAACGGGCGGATCTCGCCGGAGATGTCGGGGATGAATGGATCCGGGGCTCCTCCGGCCGGATCTCGCCGGATCCGGTCCGGTTCGAGGCGGAGGGACGAGGGGGAGGCGAGGCCGAGCTCGCCGGAGCTCGGGGCGGCGCGAGCAGGGAGCGACGGGCGCGGCGGCGGCAACCGTGGCGGCCGGCGGCAGCGGCCAGGCGC
>NC_041381.1:74536428-74566428 GCF_002162155.2 Triticum dicoccoides
GGAGATCCCGGGCGGCGGCGATGCGGCTGGCAGCGGCGGCGCTCGGCGCCAGGGCGGCGGAGGCGGCAGACGTCGGCGGGCGCCGGCAGGAGCCGCGGCGGCGGGCGGATGGGCCAGGCGGCGGCGACGCGTGGGCCCGCGCGGGCCCGCGATGGGCTCCGCGGGCCGGCGGCGAGGGTGGCGGCGGCGCGACACGTGGCGCTCTCTGATTGGGCGCGGGGGCGGCGGCGGACGTGTCCGGCGCCGGGCGGACGTGTCCGGCGCGCGGAGGAAGAATGGGCTAGGGTTTGGACCGGGAATTTCGGGGGAGGTGGCCTTTTATAGATAGAGGGAGCTAGGAGAGTCCAAATGAGGAGCGGTTTTCGGCCACGCGATCGTGATCGAACGACCGAGAGCATGGAGGGGGGTTAGATGGGTTTTGGGCCACTTTGGAAGGGGTGTTGGGCTGCAAATAAAGAGGTGTTTACGGTTACCCGGTTAACCGTTGGAGTACCAAACGAACTCCAAATGGCACGAAACTTGACAGGCGGTCTACCGGTGCTATACCAAGGCCGCTTGGCAAACCTCGGGCCATTCCGAGAAAGTTTAACACCCACACACGAAAAGAGAGAAGAGGGGGACGCCGGGGGGACATAGGAGTGCCGGATTGCAAAACGGACAACGGGGAAAATGCTCGGATGCATGAGACGAACATGTATGCAAATGCGATGCACATGATGACATGATAAGAAATGCATATGATGACATGGCAAAGTGCAACATGCAAGCAAATGACAAGGCAACAACGACGAATAACTGGCAGACACCTGGCACATCGGATCCGGGGCGTTACATTTGGTAAGCATCCAACATCTTAGCAAATTAACATTTCTCTAAGATTATCCTGTAGCTTATACGTCGTTTGAAAGCTGCTCCAAGGATCCAACGAATAGCTAAGGTTTTATGATGATCCCTGGCTACAATCCCAGGAACATCATAAATAGTACCTGCGACTCCTACTTTGACCACTTCACATATTGGTTTTATATTATCTACGGCGTCAACCATAAGTTTTATTACATTGCGTTCAGATCGAGCTAGGCGGTGAAAAGTTTTATAAACAATAGCATGAACTCCCGTTCTTTTACCATCGATCATGCGAAAGTTTACCAATTTCTTGATCAATTCTTTTTGCTCACCATCAAAGTCCCCCATATAGTTGAGACCCACCTACAGAAATTGATCCATCAACGGATTTTTCTATAGTAGAAGGAAGTCTCCAACTCTTTGATATGCGCTAGCTAGGTAATCCCTTTACTTAATCTGATATGGGATCTGTTGCTACCAGAAAGGAACTGAACTGGCTTGCCCGGAAAGAATGGATTGCGACCCTTGGAGAGCTAATGGTACTGGACTGATAGCGCACTAATTGAACCGACCCCAGATGTACCACTGGGGAACCTGTGGCTGGAGTGAATCTCTCGCGATGGAGAAATGTCAAATGGGAAGCTCTATGGAGGCACACATCATCTCGTTCGTCATCGAAATGGGACTGACTCGCTCGGGAACAGGCACAGGATTGAGGAACTTTCTGGTGCAACACACCCGTAATGGGGCAATCTGACTAGCTGATCAAAACCCTTTCCGCAGTGTTTAAGTGGTGATGGAAGGAATCAAGAGGGGAGGAGGAAAGCTGTACCAGGTAGAAGGAGAAGAGCTGATTGCTACTAAATCAGAACAAGCTTAGTTCTGCATGATGGCTCAATGGTGCATGGTCAACTCAGTAAACCTAACATCTCTGATCTCTGATCCAATTTCAACCCTACTGAACTCTTAAGAGTAGGTGTTTCAAGAACCTAAGTCCTTACAAAAAAAGAATCCATGATCACTATAGACCCCCGAAGGTACTGAGCCCAAATATCTGAAGCCGTACGGATACTCACATCTGCAAAAGGCTGAGATTGATAATTTAGGAATTGCTGAAGAATTCACTGATACAATCCTCTACTAGCCCCTTTGCTTCACCTATGCTATTAGTGAAGAAGAAGGATGGGACATGGAGGATGTGCATGGAAACCAGGCAGCTGAATGCCAGTACAGTAAAGAAGAAATACCCAATTCCGGCACATAGATGCCCTATTGGATGAGTGGTGCTAAATATTACATCAAGATTGAATTAAGATCTAGCTATCATCAGATCAGGATGAGAGAGGAAGACAAGTCCAAAACTTCATTCAGAACCCTGTAACTATGAATTCAATGTGATGCAGGCTTACAAATGCTCCTGCAACGTTTCAAACACTCTTGAATGATGTGTTCAAGCCCAGAAGATTTGTGTTGGTTTTATGATATACTTCTTGACAGTAAAACACCGAAGGAGCATCAACAGCACTTGCAACTAACACTTTTTCTGCGGAATCAGCTACATGCTAAGATGAGCAAGTGTGAGTTTTGACTTTCATAGGCGGAATATTAGGGGTAAAATGGAAAATAAGGTGGCAGATGCATTTAATAGGAGAAAGTCCGAAACATCTGTCCAGCTGGTTCAAGGTGTGCAAACTGCTTTGTGAAGACCGACTGAGAATGAGGGACCTAGTAGTGTATTTCGAAGCCTTCTAGGCAAAGCTGCTTTGGCGTGCACTGAAAGGGCGTCTTCCTTTCCTATATTATACCAGAGGTGAGTGCATAATCTGGTGTAGAATGGAGGGGACCAATTTCTTAGTACATCAACATAAGAAGTGGCGAATTGGGGATGGTACTACCTCAGTGAAACTGTGGGAAGATGGGTAGGTGGGGCCTCTAAACCAAGACATCACGGTTGGCGAGTGGGGACTCTACTGAATTCTAGCATGGGTGTGGTAGATCACTGACGTGAAGCCGGACCTCTATGAGTGCTCTACATGGCCGGATCAAAGCTATTCTAAAAACTGGATCCATTGGAGTGGGAAGTACTCAAGATGTAGAAGAGGACTCAAGCAGGTTTGGTCCTCTTTCTCTGATGTGTTCTTAGAACCCACTACCCTCCCTCTTAAAAGACCATGTGACCATCGGATTCATCTCACGATAGTCAACCAGTGAATCAAAGGCCTTATAGGTATTCACACCACTGGATGAAATTGAAGCCATAATCAAGGAGTTACTCTAGAATGGTACTCTATAACCTAGTTCATGCCTCACTGTCTCTTCTTTACAAGAATAAAGAAGGTTCGTGGCGCCTATGGATTATAGGCAACTCAATGCGCAAACCGTAAAAAAGAAATACCCGATACCGGTCATTGATGATCTTCTAGATGAGCTACACGGTTATACTGTGTACTCAACAATCGTTTTATCTATTCCCACATCGATTCACCAATCCTGGAACTCGTTATGGATAGAAGGTCCGTAGAAGTAAAAGTAGGACGACGAGAGAAAAGAGTAAGGAATACCGAAAAAAGAAGATTTTGGACTTTTTGCCCACAAAGAAATAGTAGCATTTGAAACTGGAAAGATTTACTTTGGATAGTAAATCCCCAAGGAAGGGCTATAATCCAAACAAAGGAGGAGATAGCAGACAGTTCGAATTTCAACGATTAGGGAGGGGAATGAAACACTTGTCTTTCACAATCAATTCTTTTTTTATGTTTAGGACACGCGAAGCGAGAGCAAAACTCGCTATGAGGAGAAGACTTGGCAAGAGAGGTTTGAACAAGAGGAACTGCCGTCTAGTTGAGTTTGATCATTCTCTCTTTCTATCTCTCTTTCTTTCAAGAGCTGAATAAGGGCATATCCGCAAAGGAGAGAGAAATCGGACTTTCTTCTTTACCCCCCTCATTATTCAAGACGTGAATATAAAGTGTATTGTACTCCCTTGGATCTTTTCCGGGATCTTTACTCGTCGTTGATCAAGGAAGCTAGAAGGATGATGGGTGGTAGGGTGAATGGACATTCGTATCCTCTCCGACTCGTCGGTTAGGAGAGTAGCGACCAAAAAGAAATCATTATACAGGATAACTGCTGTAGAGATAAAATGTAGGAAGGAGAAAGTTGGTTTCAATGAGTCATGTGAATTGTAGAAGAAATAGGTAAACAAGGCGGGTTAATATATATATACGTTGAAAAGCAAGGGGATAAATTGAACAAAATGAAGAGCAATCCAGAATCCGATTTTGTATACTAAGAAAAATTGGAAACGGAAGATGTTGTAACTGATATGGGTAGTCACACATTAGGCAAAATGGTGTAGTGGTTGGGCCAAGTAGCTTCTTCTTTTGAACATCATTTCATTCTATTTTGGATGCTTTCTACTATGTTTCAAGTGATCAAAGAAGAGTTTATTTCCCACTACTCACATCACATCTTATGTGTTGATGCAAGCTAAGTAAATCAATAAGATGGTATTCGTATTTGATTAGACAAGATGGTATTCTTCTTTATACCGGAGCACAACAATCCGGATCTCCATCTTATAGATTATCCTCCCTATTCTGTATGTATTACGGTCATGTCAAGTCAATGGTCTGTCTGCCCTGCAACCGGTCTTGAATGGCTTCTGTGAATTGTTTGTTGAGCCTATAGAGTGACCTCCTAGGAGGATAATAGACCACAAAATACCCTTACTACCAGGGACTAAACATGTCAATCATTAGAGAAGGGATAGAGTTCAAGATAAGACTATCTTGCCTGTTTGGTAGAGAGAGTACCGGGTATTCCGATGGTTAAAGATTCAAGTCTTAGTGGCAAAGCGGGATAGCTTTGGCCTGCAACCGTTTCCACTTTACGGCCCACAGCTTGTGTTCTTTGGTATTAATTCAGTTTCTGTTTGTTTGGCTTGTCTTGTGCACCACCTGAATTGAATCATAGTAATGGGACTTTGGTAGTCCAGTGATGAAGTCAATGCTGATAATGGACCATGCTTCATCAGGAATGGGTAGAGGATCGAAGAGGCTAGGTATGTTTTAATGTTCTACCTTAGCTTGCTGACAGATTTGACACTTGTTGACAAAATATTCCACTGACTGTAAGATTCCTGTCCAAGCAAATAGTGCCTTGATGCGGTGATAAGTAGCAGCAATGCCAGAGTGGGCACCAATACCACTGGCATGAAATGCTTGCAAGATGTTTTTTTTCATTTAGAAGTTTGCACCAACCCATACTCTTCCTCTATATCGAATGACCCCATTATGCAATGAATATTTGCTATTCTTGTGAGTGCTCAAGACTGCCAATTCAGATAGTCAATTCTGGGTGAATGTGTCTTTGCTGTACCCTGCAACAATATCAGTGAGCCATTGTGGTTGACAGGAAGTAATGACATTGATTTCATCTGGCTCATGTAATCTAGATAGTGGTGCATCAGCTGCCCTATTCTCTGAGCCTTTTATTGGATGGTATATTGTAATCCCATGAGCTTGAGGAAAGGAAAGCTTTGTGCTACATTGGTGTTTTAAGTCTTTGAGCAGTCAAATGAGCTAAGCTCTTGTGAATGAAACGTCTGTCCTGCTAAGCCCAAACTCTAATGTGCTTGACTTGGAAGTAGGCCACTCTTTCACTGTGAGGATCTTATTTTAGTCTGTAGCCACCCCTTGACCACTAATGACATGACCCAGATATTCTATCTGTGGTTGAGCAAATGAACATTTATTCAACCTCACATATAGTTGATTCTGCTTTAGAAGGTCAAATACTTGCTGCAAATGGGTGACATGGTCTTGCAAGGATTTGCTATAGATTAAGATGTCATCAACAAAAACAAGTACACAAACCCTAGTGAGCTCAGCCAAAATTGTCTTCGTAGCACTCTGGAGGGGGGTGGTGCATTTGTGAGCCCAAATAGCCTAAAATTCATACTGACATGGGTCTTGACTACCATTTTTTATTCGTCTACTTCATGTAATCTAATCTGATGGTAACCAGCTCTCAGATCTAGCTTAGTAAACCAAACAGCACAAGATAACTCATCCAACAATTCTTCAACTACAGGCATTGGGTATTTTATTAGACGAATCCATCTTATTTCCTTATTTCTCTGTTTTGGTAGCAGGAGAAGTAGTTTGTTCAGCCCGGACTTCAAAGTAGTCTCCCCCATTGACCTTCTTTTTTAGATAGAATCCTCAATGAGTGGAAAGGACTCCTAAACTTGCTCCACGGTACTATACCATACAGAGTCGCGCCCTTGTGATGTGATAAGAAGAAAAGGGGCCAGGCCGCCCTCTTTTCTTCTCCGCACCAAGCCTTCTTGTAAAATTGGGTGTATAGCTCAGTTGGTAGAGCATTGGGATTTTAACCTGATGGTCGCAGGTTCAAGTCCTGCTATACCCAAAAACCACTCTTGTATTTGTAAGGATGCATAGTAGCCTTCAAAGAGCACTCTTTGGCCTTGAGAAAAGCCCCTTTCTCATCAACATCTCGACTTCGCTCGTTGTTTGAGGTAAGTAAAGGAGATCAGACTGGCTCGGTCATTGATAGGCTGGCCCTCTCCTTATTCGTTGGATAGGGCGCAGGGGAAAGTCAAGTCAAGCACTAGTTAGTTGGGGTGGGACGCACGAAAGCAGCGTTCATTGCACTAGCGCCTTATCTTTTGAAGCTAAACAGAGGCTCGAAAGAGGCTCGAAAGATGGAGTACGTTCGAAGTCGTTGGCTACCTTTTTGTAGTGCGTAAGTCAGAGTGAACTTCTTCTTCTGTTCTGCGAATCTACTAACGAGAACTGTCGTACAGTCCTATCTTTTTTTAAGAAAGATCGTAGATGAACGTTTCATTTCGTTACCTAAGTAGTTGAGCAATTCATTCCAAGGTAAACAAAGAGGTATTACCTTTTCTCATTCAGTCCTTCTGTCAGGACCCCGACTCGATGTCACATCGATCTAGCTGGTAACACCTCATATCACTTTGCGGCCTCACGCACGGTATCCCCACGGGTGTCGTCTTACCTTTTCCCGGGACCGTTTGCGCCTTTTGGCTCACGTATATGATAGTGTCGCTAGCATCCATATGATAAAGAGCCCGGGCTGACATGACTAGTCGCAAACCCAAAGTGGCACAGACTTACAGGGACAGGCATCCATGACCCAGCTTCGAACGTGTCGGTCATCAGCAAGTGGGTCCGGGCTGTAGCACTGGGCTAGCAGGACTCCGGTAAACCGGGCTGTAGCGGGCTAACAGGACTCCGGTACTCAAAGCGTGACATTTCCCCGAAGGGACAGACACAGGAACGAAGAAGGACACATGCCGGCCAGCCTAAGTGTTCCAGAGCAGTAGCAAGCTACCATGGCTCAGCGGCAACACTAGGACATTTCCCGGTAAGAAAGGCTACTAAAGATAAACAACTAGATAGTCAGATCCCACACATACCAAGCATTTCAATCATACACACAATATGCTCGATATGTGCAAATACAACGAAGCATCACAACATGACTCTACGACACAAGTACTTTATTTAAGGCTCAGTGAGCCATACATAACATACACAAAGGTACGGGTCTCACGACCCCACATACAGGTCATACAGTCATACAAACCAGCAGCGGAAGTAACTTGTCTGAGTACAGACAACTAGTAAAATAAAAGAGGCTTGGAAAGCCTAGCTATACTACGTGGTCCTTCACAAGCTCAGGGTCACCACCTGGGTCTTTAGCCTACTCGTTGATGTCAACGTCTACATAGAACCCATCAGAAGGGGTTGCAGCGTCTTCTGTAAAAATGTAGATTATAGCAACATGAGTACAAAGGTACTCAGCAAGACTTACATCAGATCCTACATACATGCATAGTATCAAGAAGGGTTGGTGGAGTTATTGCAGCAAGCCAGCTTTGACTCTTGGCTAGGCTATCCTACGATACTCCAACTTGAAATGGTTTTGCGCACACGAGTCCACTACTCACCACTTCAATACACTACCGAGGATCCACCTCCGTCTTCCTACGGAAGACCCATCCTCGGCACTCACACTTATCTTGAGGCTTTTAGTAGTTTCCATTTACTTGTCTATGAACTGTATAGGCAACCAAGTAGTCCTTTACCGCGGACGCGGCTATTCGAATAGATCATGTTAACCCTGCAGGGGTGTACTTCTTCATACATGTTTCCACCACTTAGCGTCTGCACACGACATGTGCTCGGCTGACTTCAAGCAAAAGCCGACGTGGGTGTAGACCACGACCTACCTAAACACTTAAGCCTCTAGTCCAGGTTTATCGCCTATTTAGGTTCCATCCGCAGGGAGTCCGGCCGAGGTTTCCCATACGGCCCCGAACGATGTGAACAGGGTTCCCGAGATACCTAACGGGTATTCGGTACACCGTGCCACGTACCTACCGCATCACAGCCCACCCCTACGGTCAGCGCTGTCCACGGCCTCCAGTAGGCTACAAACACCAGAAACTACTTGCAACTCCTGGACAGAGAGCTGGGGTGAATAAGAAGTCGAGCGGGGTCATATTTCAGGGCCCAATGCATGGTAGTAGCTGTATCTTAAATCACGCATACAGATCTCAGTGCTTAAGGTCGGCTTCAATGAAACAACCCACCATGTACTCCTACATGGCCTTTCATCGATACCTTTACCAAATCGTGTTCACCACACCACTCTCATTACCGACATAATCATTTCACTCCAGCCCATCACCCAGATGAACCAGACCTGACACGACTCTAAGCATAGCAGGCATAGCAAGGTAGGAACAACACATACATATGGCTCAAGCAACTCCTACACATGCTAGTGGGTTTCATCTAGTTACTGTGGCAATGACAGGTCATGCAGAGGAAATGGGTTCAACTATCGTAGCACACAGCAGTTTGAAACGCGTTGTCTTAATGCAGTAAAAGAGAGCAGGAGCGAGAACATGGGATTGTATCGATATGATCAAATGGTTGGTTGCTTGCCTGATGGTTCGATGCACTGATACGGTTCTTCGTTAGGGTAATCAGGGTACTCTTCGGGGACAGAACCTGCCGCAGAGAGCACCGATACACAACATCACCAAACAATGTGCAACAATATGATGCATGCATGAAACATGGCAATATGAGTGTATTGGGCTAATGCAACTAAAACCAGAAGGGTTTGAACAAATTTGAATCAAGGATTCAAATTTCAAATTCAAATATGGCCTTTTAAAGTGCTTTTCCTTGTTCTGCTTAAAACATCAATTTAACTTGTTTGATCATGCATGAAAATAGTACAGATGGATAGATTGGATTTTTCTGATCATTTTTCATATATAATTTGTCCAATTTGGAGTTACAGAATAAAAGTTATGAATTTTTGAAGTTTAAATAATATTCTGGAATTTCCTGATTTAAATTAAATCCAGAAAATCAATTACTGCGTCAGCCTGACGTCAGTGTGACGTCAGCAGGTCAACGGAACTGGTCCAGGTCAAACCTGGCAGTGGGTCCCGCATGTCAGGGTGATTATTTTAATTAAAACTTAATTAAAACTAATCCTGTTTAATTAACAGGGCTGGGCCCCACCTGTCATTGACTCAGGGGAGTCAACCAGGGCCCACCCGTGGTCAAACCCGGTCGGCTGCACCGGCGTTTAGCCGCCGGCGAGCCCGACGCGGCGGCGGAAGTGGTTTTGGCCATTTCGGCCACCAAATGGGCCGCGGAGACCACCGGAGTGGAGCTGAGGACAAACCGCAGCTCTTGGCGGAGTCCGTTGGGGTCGGGGTGGCCGGAGTTGGCGCCGGCGACGACCTTGGCGGCCACCGGGGTTCGGTCGGAGGTGAACTTGGCGCTAGAGGGTTCGGTGAGGCTCGTGGAGTAGCTAGCTAGGTGCTGCGGAACTTGGTGAGTAAGATGGACACCATCTTGTGGCCGGAGGATGACCGGGAGCACGTCGGCGACGAGGTCCACGGCGGTGGGTGCGGTTGAGCTCCGGGAGGTTGCTACACGGCTCGGGAGCAAGAACGGAAGGGAGGGGAAGATGGCTAAGCTCACAGTGAGTGCGACGGAGTTCTTGGTGCGGCCGAAGATGGACCGGAGCGACGACGGCGTTGAAGGGGATCTCCGGCGACGGTGAGCTCGGGCGAGGTCGGTGCGGTGGTCTCGGGCGTTGCGAGCGCTCGGGGCTCGGCTGCTCGATGAAGTGGACAGCGGCGGAGCTCCTGGACACGGTGAGACGGCGTGGGGTGGTCGGAGGGCGTGGCTACGGCGAGGGGGTGGCGGCGATGGCGTCGGCCATGGCTGGGGCGTGCGAGGGGGAGGAGCTGGAGAGGAGAGGGGGTGTCTGGGGGGTTCGGGGGAGAGAGGGAGGCCGATCCTCGACGTCACCTGGCGAGGGGAGCGGCGAGGCGGCGAGCAGGTGCGTGGCGCACGCCGCGGTCGCCGTCGGGCACCTGCCTGCCTGCCTGGCCGGCAAGCAGCTCGCTGGAGCGGTGCTGGGCTGGGCCGGCAGGTGGGCCGGGGCAGGCGCCAGGTAAGTTTTTTTTCATTTTCTTCTGTTTTCTGTTTTTCTAATACTTCTGCAACTTTGTTGGATTAAATAAAATACCTAGGAAATTTCAAAAATCACCAAATCACTCCTGGTCCATAGCTGGATTATTTCCAACATGAAACATTTTAGTTTGGAGGTATTTGAGCATTTAAATATTTTATATAATTTTAAATGCCCAAATTCAAATATTTATGAATTAATTCAAAAACCCTAAGATGGCCTAGGAAAATGTGCACCACTTTTGGCAGAGGTTCTGAACCAAGACAAAAATGATGGACATTTTAGAAGGGCATTTCAGGTTCATTGAAAATTATTTTAGTAAACCCTAGTTGGTTTCAGAGGGGACTGGGGGTTCTGTCATCCCCATTTCAAGTTTCTGATGAAAGAATAAACATGATGCAACACTCTAATGCATGACTAGCTAGGTTGTGACAACTCACCCCCACTCAAAAGAATCTCGTCCCGAGATTTGGGTTCCTCCGAGAAGAAGGCGGGATATTCAAGTCAAAGACGATCCTCCCTTTCCCAAGTTGCTTCATCCTCAGAATGGTGCGACCATTGAACCTTGAGAAACTTGATGTTCTGGCGTCGAGTGGTACGCTCGGCCTGATCGAGGATACGAATGGGGTACTCTCGATATGTAAGATTATCCTGGAGATCAAGCGTTTCGTGGTCCACTTCACGGATAGGATCCGAGAAGCAACGCCTGAGTTGGGAAACGTGGAAGACATCGTGGACTCTGGAGAGATGCGGAGGTAGTTCCAACTGGTAGGCAACTTCTCCTCGTTTGGCGAGAATGCGAAAAGGTCCAATGTAACGAGGAGCCAATTTGCCTTTGATACCGAAACGATGGGTTCCCTTCAGATGGGTGACCCGAAGATAAGCCTTCTCGTCAACCTCGAAAGTCATAGCCTTATGTTTTCGGTCATATTGACTCTTTTGACGGGATTGGGCTGTTTTCAACTTTTCACGAACGATACGAACTTGTTCCTCTGCTTCCTGAATCATATCCGGGCCAAAGAATTGTCTTTCCCCGGTCTCTGACCAGTTAAGGGGTGTTCGACACCGTCATCCATAGAGAACTTCAAAAGGGGCTTTACCTAAGCTAGATTGATAGCTGTTGTTGTAAGCGAATTCGGCAAATGGAAGGCACTTCTCCCAGTCCATTCCGAATGAGATAACAGAGGCTCGAAGCATGTCTTCTAGAATTTGTTTGACGCGTTCCACTTGACCACTCGACTGAGGGTGGAAAGCGGTGCTAAAGGAGAGACGGGTTCCCATAGCCTTTTTGAAACTTTCCCAAAATCGAGAGGTGAAAAGACTTCCTCGATCCGAGTTAATTTCCAAAGGAACACCATGGAGAGACACTATTCGAGAGATGTACAAATCTGCCAGCTGACTAGCGGTTATACTCTCACGAACAGGTAGGAAATGGGCTACTTTGGAAAGACGATCGACCACGACGAAAATAGCATTATTCCCTCTCTTGGTCCTGGGAAAACCGGTAATGAAATCCATACCAATTTTATCCCATTTCCATTCAGGAATAGCTAGGGGTTGAAGGGTGCCAGCAGGCCGTTGATGCTCTGCTTTTACACGACGACAGACGTCGCAATTAGCAATATACTGAGCAATTTCTCTCTTCATCCTAGTCCACCAGAACCTCTGGCGTAGGTCCTGATACATCTTAGTACTACCGGGATGAATAGTGAGAGGAGATTCATGAGCCTCCTTAAGGATCAACTGCCGTAGATGCTGGTTCTTGGGAACCACTAGACGGTTCTCAAAGTACACAACACCATGATCATTTGTGGAGAAACAACTAGCACCTCCGCTAGCAATGTTCTCCTTGATCTTAGCTATTCCCTTATCTCGCTTCTGGGCAGCAATGATTTGATCCGTAAGAGTAGGTTTCGCCACCAAGGTGGAGAGAAATCCTTGAGGAACAATGTGAAGGTTAAGCTTCCGAAATTCCTCATGGAGAAGCGGTTGACTTTGTTGTAACATCAGGTTGTTACAATAAGATTTACGACTTAGCGCATCAGCCATGACGTTGGCTTTCCCTGGGGTGTAGGTTATTCCTAAGTCGAAGTCTGTGATCAATTCAACCCAACGTCTTTGCCTAAGATTCAGATCCGGTTGGGTGAAAATATACTTCAGACTTTGGTGATCAGTGAATATTTCGCAACGATTACCGAGGAGGTAATGTCGCCAGGTCTTAAGTGCATAGACTACGGCTGCAAGCTCTAGATCATGAGTGGGATAATTCTCCTCATGTGGGTGCAATTGCCGTGAAGCGTAGGCAATTACGTGTCGATCTTGCATGAGAATGCAACCTAGTCCTTACCGCGAGGCGTCGCAGTAGATAGCAAAGTCCTTAGAAAAGTCTGGCGGTACCAGCACGGGAGCAGAAGTCAGGCGTCTTTTCAGTTCCTAAAAGCTGTGCTCACATTGTGGAGTCCATTCGAACTTCTTATCTTTCTTGAGGAGTTCGGTTAGAGGTTTAGCAAGTTTGGAGAAGTTTTCGACAAAGCGACGGCAATAGCTCGCTAAGCCTAGAAAACTCCGAACTTGCTTGACCGATTTAGGTGGAGTCCAATTAAGGACGGCTTGAACTCGCTCAGGGTTAACAGCAATACCTTTACCAGATATTACATGACCCAGATAGGTCACTTCTGACAACCAGAATTCACATTTAGAAAATTTGGCATAAAGGCGATGCTCTCGAAGTTTCTGCAACACTAGCCTTAGATGTTCGGCATGTTCTTCCTCGTTCTTGGAGTAGATGAGTATATCATCGAGGTAAACCACGACGAATTTATCCAAATACTCCATGAAGATTGAGTTCATTAACCGAGAAAAAGTGGCTGGAGCGTTGGTTAATCCGAAGGACATGACGGTGTACTCGTATTGGCCATAACGAGTAACAAAGGCCGTTTTAGGAATGTCCCCGTTTCTGATTTTGATTTGATGGTAGCCCAACCTCAAATCCATCTTGGAGAAGACTGAGGATCCAGCGAGCTGATCATACAGGTCGTTGATCCTGGGAAGTGGATATTTGTTCTTGATTGTGACCAAATTAACAGGTCGGTAATCTACAACCATCCGGTCCGTACCATCCTTCTTCTTGACGAATAGGACGGGGCAAGCCCACGGAGATGAGCTAGGTCGGATGAAACCCTTTTTCAAGGACTCATCGAGTTGTTTCTTAAGCTCGGCTAGTTCTAGGGGTGCCATCTTATAAGGTCTTCTAGCAATCGGAACGGTTCCTGGAATGAGGTCTATTACAAACTCAACATCCCTGTCAGGTGGAACACCTGGCAATTCCTCTGGAAAGACATCCGGGAAGTCACGGACTACCGGAACGTCCTCAAGGTCTAGCAAAGGGCTGGCGTTAAGAGAATATAATTGTTGCTTGGCTATTCGGGTCAAGACATTGACTATCTTCCCCGAAGGATGGGTGAGTTGAACAGTCCTAGAGAAGCAATCAATTTTGGCTTGATGAGCTGACATCCAGTCCATACCCAAAATGATATTAATATCTGAAGATTTAAGGGCTATCAAAGACGCGAGGAAGACAAGTCTGTCGACTTGGATTTCATTTCCATGGCTTACTCTAGAAGTTTGCCATTTGGATCCCGGAGTTTGAATTACCATAGAGGTTGGCATATCACCGAATGCGACGTTATGCAAGCGAGCATAGTTTTCAGATATAAAAGAATGAGAGGCTCCTGTATCGAAAAGGACAGATGCCGGGTGGCAGTTAACAAGAAGCGTACCGAGAACGACGTTGGGATCCTCTTGAGCTTCTTCGGCAGAGATACAGTTGACATGGCCACGTGAAGCGGTGACCGGCTTGGCGTGGAATATTTTTCCTGTCGGCTTGCCACGGCCAACAGCTTTAGCAGATTGATTGGGGTTGGTCTGGGGACACTCACGCATATAGTGACCAGATTCCCCACACTTGAAACAAGTCACGGAACTGGTACGTGGAGGAGCATTGTTAGTTGGACCCCCATAGGGCTTGGCTGGAGCAGACTGTTGAACGGGGCGAGGCGCCTGGAAGGATGGCCTCGGTGTAAACCTGGGTGGCAGGGCGGTGTTGGGTACCCACACGCGGCGCTTCTGAGGACCAGCACCGGATGAGGAACCCATGTCACGGCCATGCTTGCGTGTTGCGTCATAGTCAGTCTCACCAGTTTCAGCACTGATGGCTTTGTTGACAAGTTTCGAAAAAGATGTGCACTCATGCAGACGGAGGTCGCGGCGAAGCTCAGGACTAAGGCCCTTACGGAACCTTGCTTGCTTCTTGGCATCGGTAGACACTTCCTCAGTTGCATATCGTGCGAGATTACCAAACTCCCTGCTGTAAGCATCCACAGAAAGTCGGCCTTGGGTGAAACTGCAAAATTCTTCACGTTTACGGTCCATGAGACCCTCCGGAATGTGATGTTCACGGAAAGCCTCGCTGAATTCAGCCCAAGTAGTGACATGGCCCGCTGGGCGCATAGCTCCATAATTCTCCCACCATAGACTGGCGGGGCCTTCAAGATGATATGCAGCAAAGGTGACCTTGTCAGCCTCCGCTACCAGCGCGGAACGCAGTTTGTGAGAGATACTGCGAAGCCAGTCATCAGCGTCGAGAGGCTCGACGGAGTGGTGGAACGTGGGTGGATGCAATTTGATAAAATCACTGAGTGACACCACGTTAGCCCTCTGATGGTGTGCTGTATTCTGTCCAATACGCTCCAACAAACGGTTTGTCTCCCGCTTGTTTCTCTCAGCTTCCATCATCACCTCGGCTAGTGAAGGAGGATGAGGCAGATTTACATCCCTGGCTTCACTGCCTTCGGCCTGCTCTTGAGAAGCAGGGTTAGCGCGCGTGTTGACCATCCTAGGTAAACAAGACAATGATTTAGTCAGGATGGTAAAATTCCGACATAGGATTCATAATGTAAGAAATAACTCGGAATGCAAGATGATCATCCGTATGACATGGTAGATACAGAAACTGCTTCTTTTATTCCATCGTCATACACACCATACAGGGTTTAGTACAAGACCAAACAAAGTACTATTACGGTGAAAAGAGGATTACATCTCATCGGAGGCATTCCAAGCTCCTATACATTATTTTTCTACACCTCCGGAAGGAGTACAAACTAGGTCATATCCCACGAGTCACGCGGGACGATAGACGACACAGCTAGTGCGAACTAGTGATACTACCACTAACTCAGACCGATCCGTAGTAGTCCTCGTAGAAGTCACCTCCATAGCCTGGGAGCTCAACATGATCATCTGGAAACAGACGGTCTCGCGGAGCTTGTGGACCATAGGGGCTAGGATGAGGCCTTGGACCAACAAACGGTGGCCTGCAGGGACCGCGAGGTGGGGTGATGCCTCCTACATCACGCCAAACCATCACGTCTGGCAGAGCAGATCTCACAGGATAGAGATCGCGCATATCTGAGAATCCAGCTTGCACCGCCGGTGCGAACCGAGTCAAAGTGGCCCAGTGGTCAGCACGGGTGTTGAAGAGCTCTAGCCTTAAGGCCCGATTTTCACGGTCCTTATCCTCGAGCATCTCAGCAGTGGTGCAAGTCCGTGAATCCTCCTGAGTGGGGTCAGCATAGATAGCCTGGAGATACCCTTGTGCTCCCGGAAGTGATCCTGGCATATACCGGAAATCAGAGTCCCGAAATATACCAGATCTGACTCGCATAATGGTTATCATAGAGTAGGCGGCGTCCTGCACAGCCATCTCAATAGTAACCCCGAGTCCATAAGAGCAGTGAAGAGGCTCGGTGGATCCAGGATAAGATGGAAATATCCTGACAGTGCAGAGATACTGGCTTTGATTAAAGTCTCGGAATTGCTCTTCGACCGTGTACTCAGGATACCAGCGGTATCCAGCCTCAGTCATTACCCTGACCAACTTAGCAGTATGGCCGGGTACATCTAGGCATCGAGTCAGGCGAACCACTTGATTAAGGTCGCGAGTGGCCATCTGAAAGCACAATCATAATGCAAAGGCATTAGAATTTCCAGCGAAATTTCGGCAGCATAACAGCTGTAAATGCTCAAGAAGGATTTTGAGACATTTGACAAAGGATTTCATACACACTCAACATCATCATATCAAAGTTCTGGATCCATTCTAACAACATAATGTGGTAGTAGAACTGAACTAGGCTTGTATCCATCAAACTTATAAGGTACTACTGATTAGTAACTCGTGATCCTGATAGAGAGAACAGATCCTAATTCCTTAACCCCCGGTGGAAGAATGGACTGACTCAGATCAGAAAGTCATAAGGTATAAGGAGTAAAAAGAGCCTTACGTTCCAACCCACAAACAATTCCCCTACATATAACTAAAGAATTTCTAGACTCAACATCGACCAGTTTGGCTTGGAGAACCTACAGGCAGTCCGGCTCTGATGCCAACGCTGTCAGGACCCCGACTCGATGTCACATCGATCTAGCTGGTAACACCTCATATCACTTTGCGGCCTCACGCACGGTATCCCCACGGGTGTCGTCTTACCTTTTCCCGGGACCGTTTGCGCCTTTTGGCTCACGTATATGATAGTGTCGCTAGCATCCATATGATAAAGAGCCCGGGCTGACATGACTAGTCGCAAACCCAAAGTGGCACAGACTTACAGGGACAGGCATCCATGACCCAGCTTCGAACGTGTCGGTCATCAGCAAGTGGGTCCGGGCTGTAGCACTGGGCTAGCAAGACTCCGGTAAACCGGGCTGTAGCGGGCTAACAGGACTCCGGTACTCAAAGCGTGACATTTCCCCGAAGGGACAGACACAGGAACGAAGAAGGACACATGCCGGCCAGCCTAAGTGTTCCAGAGCAGTAGCAAGCTACCATGGCTCAGCGGCAACACTAGGAGACATTTCCCGGTAAGAAAGGCTACTAAAGATAAACAACTAGATAGTCAGATCCCACACATACCAAGCATTTCAATCATACACACAATATGCTCGATATGTGCAAATACAACGAAGCATCACAACATGACTCTACGACACAAGTACTTTATTTAAGGCTCAGTGAGCCATACATAACATACACAAAGGTACGGGTCTCACGACCCCACATACAGGTCATACAGTCATACAAACCAGCAGCGGAAGTAACTTGTCTGAGTACAGACAACTAGTAAAATAAAAGAGGCTTGGAAAGCCTAGCTATACTACGTGGTCCTTCACAAGCTCAGGGTCACCACCTGGGTCTTTAGCCTACTCGTTGATGTCAACGTCTACATAGAACCCATCAGAAGGGGTTGCAGCGTCTTCTGTAAAAATGTAGATTATAGCAACATGAGTACAAAGGTACTCAGCAAGACTTACATCAGATCCTACATACATGCATAGTATCAAGAAGGGTTGGTGGAGTTATTGCAGCAAGCCAGCTTTGACTCTTGGCTAGGCTATCCTACGATACTCCAACTTGAAATGGTTTTGCGCACACGAGTCCACTACTCACCACTTCAATACACTACCGAGGATCCACCTCCGTCTTCCTACGGAAGACCCATCCTCGGCACTCACACTTATCTTGAGGCTTTTAGTAGTTTCCATTTACTTGTCTATGAACTGTATAGGCAACCAAGTAGTCCTTTACCGCGGACGCGGCTATTCGAATAGATCATGTTAACCCTGCAGGGGTGTACTTCTTCATACATGTTTCCACCACTTAGCGTCTGCACACGACATGTGCTCGGCTGACTTCAAGCAAAAGCCGACGTGGGTGTAGACCACGACCTACCTAAACACTTAAGCCTCTAGTCCAGGTTTATCGCCTATTTAGGTTCCATCCGCAGGGAGTCCGGCCGAGGTTTCCCATACGGCCCCGAACGATGTGAACAGGGTTCCCGAGATACCTAACGGGTATTCGGTACACCGTGCCACGTACCTACCGCATCACAGCCCACCCCTACGGTCAGCGCTGTCCACGGCCTCCAGTAGGCTACAAACACCAGAAACTACTTGCAACTCCTGGACAGAGAGCTGGGGTGAATAAGAAGTCGAGCGGGGTCATATTTCAGGGCCCAATGCATGGTAGTAGCTGTATCTTAAATCACGCATACAGATCTCAGTGCTTAAGGTCGGCTTCAATGAAACAACCCACCATGTACTCCTACATGGCCTTTCATCGATACCTTTACCAAATCGTGTTCACCACACCACTCTCATTACCGACATAATCATTTCACTCCAGCCCATCACCCAGATGAACCAGACCTGACACGACTCTAAGCATAGCAGGCATAGCAAGGTAGGAACAACACATACATATGGCTCAAGCAACTCCTACACATGCTAGTGGGTTTCATCTAGTTACTGTGGCAATGACAGGTCATGCAGAGGAAATGGGTTCAACTATCGTAGCACACAGCAGTTTGAAACGCGTTGTCTTAATGCAGTAAAAGAGAGCAGGAGCGAGAACATGGGATTGTATCGATATGATCAAATGGTTGGTTGCTTGCCTGATGGTTCGATGCACTGATACGGTTCTTCGTTAGGGTAATCAGGGTACTCTTCGGGGACAGAACCTGCCGCAGAGAGCACCGATACACAACATCACCAAACAATGTGCAACAATATGATGCATGCATGAAACATGGCAATATGAGTGTATTGGGCTAATGCAACTAAAACCAGAAGGGTTTGAACAAATTTGAATCAAGGATTCAAATTTCAAATTCAAATATGGCCTTTTAAAGTGCTTTTCCTTGTTCTGCTTAAAACATCAATTTAACTTGTTTGATCATGCATGAAAATAGTACAGATGGATAGATTGGATTTTTCTGATCATTTTTCATATATAATTTGTCCAATTTGGAGTTACAGAATAAAAGTTATGAATTTTTGAAGTTTAAATAATATTCTGGAATTTCCTGATTTAAATTAAATCCAGAAAATCAATTACTGCGTCAGCCTGACGTCAGTGTGACGTCAGCAGGTCAACGGAACTGGTCCAGGTCAAACCTGACAGTGGGTCCCGCATGTCAGGGTGATTATTTTAATTAAAACTTAATTAAAACTAATCCTGTTTAATTAACAGGGCTGGGCCCCACCTGTCATTGACTTAGGGGAGTCAACCAGGGCCCACCCGTGGTCAAACCCGGTCGGCTGCACCGGCGTTTAGCCGCCGGCGAGCCCGACGCGGCGGCGGAAGTGGTTTTGGCCATTTCGGCCACCAAATGGGCCGCGGAGACCACCGGAGTGGAGCTGAGGACAAACCACAGCTCTTGGCGGAGTCCGTTGGGGTCGGGGTGGCCGGAGTTGGCGCCGGCGACGACCTTAGCGGCCACCGGGGTTCGGTCGGAGGTGAACTTGGCGCTAGAGGGTTTGGTGAGGCTCGTGGAGTAGCTAGCTAGGTGCTGCGGAACTTGGTGAGTAAGATGGACACCATCTTGTGGCCGGAGGATGACCGGGAGCACGTCGGCGACGAGCTCCACGGCGGTGGGTGCGGTTGAGCTCCGGGAGGTTGCTACACGGCTCGGGAGCAAGAACGGAAGGGAGGGGAAGATGGCTAAGCTCACAGTGAGTGCGACGGAGTTCTTGGTGCGGCCGAAGATGGACCGGAGCGACGACGGCGTTGAAGGGGATCTCCGGCGACGGTGAGCTCGGGCGAGGTCGGTGCGGTGGTCTCGGGCGTTGCGAGCGCTCGGGGCTCGGCTGCTCGATGAAGTGGACAGCGGCGGAGCTCCTGGACACGGTGAGACGGCGTGGGGTGGTCGGAGGGCGTGGCTACGGCGAGGGGGTGGCGGCGATGGCGTCGGCCATGGCTGGGGCGTGCGAGGGGGAGGAGCTGGAGAGGAGAGGGGGTGTCTGGGGGGTTCGGGGGAGAGAGGGAGGCCGATCCTCGACGTCACCTGGCGAGGGGAGCGGCGAGGCGGCGAGCAGGTGCGTGGCGCACGCCGCGGTCGCCGTCGGGCACCTGCCTGCCTGCCTGGCCGGCAAGCAGCTCGCTGGAGCGGTGCTGGGCTGGGCCGGCAGGTGGGCCGGGGCAGGCGCCAGGTAAGTTTTTTTTCATTTTCTTCTGTTTTCTGTTTTTCTAATACTTCTGCAACTTTGTTGGATTAAATAAAATACCTAGGAAATTTCAAAAATCACCAAATCACTCCTGGTCCATAGCTGGATTATTTCCAACATGAAACATTTTAGTTTGGAGGTATTTGAGCATTTAAATATTTTATATAATTTTAAATGCCCAAATTCAAATATTTATGAATTAATTCAAAAACCCTAAGATGGCCTAGGAAAATGTGCACCACTTTTGGCAGAGGTTCTGAACCAAGACAAAAATGATGGACATTTTAGAAGGGCATTTCAGGTTCATTGAAAATTATTTTAGTAAACCCTAGTTGGTTTCAGAGGGGACTGGGGGTTCTGTCATCCCCATTTCAAGTTTCTGATGAAAGAATAAACATGATGCAACACTCTAATGCATGACTAGCTAGGTTGTGACACCTTCTCTCCTTCCATCCCAGTAGGCCTATTCATGCTTTTTTGCTATCCATCTTGATCAAGTAGAAGAAGGGGAGATTCAGACTAGGCAAAACACATCGAAAAGAGAAAAAAAGATAAAACCACTTTCTTATTGTCAAGTAGTAAACCATAGTTCTCATCCTAGGAAACCATATCGATCATCGGTTCAGAGCTCCCAACTACGAAGCTCTTTTCTAGAGCGAGTCAACAATTCGTGGATCCATGGTTTGGATGAAGCTATGTACCCGGGTAGAGATGATTTGTCTCAAAGATGTTCCGCTCATCCAAGAATCTAAAACTTCATCTACATAAACTCATAAATATCTCTTTCCTTTCTTTTCTTGACTTCAAAAGGTAATCAATCCTTTCTTTTCATCTTTTATCAAGTCTTCCTCTTCCTGATTGAGTCAATCAGGGATAGAAATTTGGATCAACTATGAGGAGTAGGGCTACTCGGCAAGTGAATGAACTCTGTCCTAGACATTTCCAATAAGTTCAGTGAAGTGAGGGCGAAGCCTTTTTTGAGAGGGAAAATACACTCCAAATGATATACCATAATGGAAGGAATGAGTGGAAGATTTACTGGAAGGAAAAAATACGATACTTTTCTAGTCGTAGGTAGGGCTGCCCATCTAGTTTCGTGCTTCGGGCGTACCAGATTCAATAGGCTAGGTTATAGCTGACAGATTCTTTTAAGAACTAGCCGCCTATAAGCCTCGCTAGTAGTATTCTTGCCCAGTGCCGGAGTAGTGACTCACAACGCAAGTTCTCCTCGATGCATTTCCAACACTCTCTTTTTCTACATACACTTTTGATTCCTCGGTAGGTAGGGACAACGTTCGAGATCTCATCTGACCGTCTATTTCTCACTGATTGGGACATTGGATTGGAATCCGAGGAGAACTGATTGGATGTCATGGAACGAATGGGGCACTACGTTGGTTACCCACTGATAGCTTAGCGGAGATTTCTCTATTTGTTGAAAGTGGAAAGGAGTAATATTTGAATCAGAAAGTTGGGCTCGTTCACTCACACCTTTCTTTGATTATCATTGACTTGGCTTCTTGCTCAAGTAAGCACCCGGCATACCAATTCATTATCCTTGGGGCTCGGCTCGCTCCTTCATATCTATGTTATTTTTTCTTTGTTACTCTCGTAATGAAGTTCTGAAAGAAATCAAGGTTACCAGGTCACAACTCTAATTCTTCTTCCCTTATAGAACCTTCCCGCAAGAAATCAGTGGAAGTGGGTCCGCCCCTACAACTCATCAAATCAGCCTACTTTTTTGTTTTGTGCTGTACATATTCTCAAGTTATGAGAAAGAATGGATTTGAATGCAATTTTGAATTAACAAAATAAACGAATGAAGAATATTTTTACCTCTTATCTGATAAGCAATCAAAGCATTTGAACTGCTCAATGAACAATAAAGAAAGAGCTAAGGTAAAAAAGTATATGTGTTACTAATAGTAAACCAATTTTATTTGGAGTTTGCTTTCATCTGAACATGTTATAACTACAAATGAGGTGAGGCTTGATTAGGTGGCTTTGCAAGAACTAGGGAGGAACACAAGTTATGTACTTTAGGCTAAACATATGAATTTAGAAGATCAACTTTTCCAATTGGACATAAACAAAAGCAACCAATAATATATATATATATATACTTCAATAATATTTTCTCTGTGGTGAAGTAATTTCATCGATAACCACTAAATGATTAAGTAGCGATGTATGCAAAGCTAGAGAACGAACATTTCATAATACACTCGTTCTGCATATCTTTAGGATAAAAGAAAAAACTACAAAAAATCTGTTTTCCTAAATAAAAATATCAAGAAATCTATTTTGTATGGTTCTTATTTCGTTGAAAATGTTTCCATGAGACTTTCTTTCATTGAAGAAGTCCATGACTTGTTCTAGGTGATATGAGGTTGAACAGGCTTTAGAAAAAATGCAAAGAAGGGTACATGAGGGTGGAATAAAAATCAAAAAGATGACCCCTTCTTTCTTCCTGAGCATTACCGATAAATATTCATTCTTTATACGTTAGGTTGGGTTTCAGATGTATATCATTTATTATATGAAACCAAAAAGAAGAAAGACAAGAAAGTTGTATATAGATGGAGGAATAAATTATGATGTGGAAAACAAGGCAGGGGTTCAAATCCTGTCATCCCTACCTATTACTTCTCCTGTGGGCAGTAACGAGGGATCAATTGAGATCGATTCAAACTGGACAAAATTCAGAGTTTCATTTTTCTATATGCATGCGGTACAAAAATCATCCTTTTCTTTACTGCTTTATCTCCCAGAAAGCGCTCTTAGTTCAGTTCGGTAGAACGTGTGTCTCCAAAACCCAATGTTGTAGGTTCAAATCCTACAGAGCATGATTCTGTTCTTGTTATGTTGAATCCAAAAAAAGAACTTATATAAATATAAGAAAATGAGACAGTAATGAGGTCCATATCGTCATCGTAATAAAAAGAAAGATATGCAAGCATTCTTTATGGGAGTCAGAGCTTTCTGATTTGAAGTAGCTGAAAAAGGACATCTGTGATCGGTTGATCATTAGTCGTTTTTAAGGTAAGTAGGCAGGGGTGTCTTGATCGAAACCGAACTTCAATTCCACCCAGCTCAGATTCTATGCAGCAGTGGGGAAGACCTGTTTATACTTTTATTGAGAATTCCATTTCTTCCTGCCGCACCCCAATTCTTTCCCAGCAGTTGAAAATTGATATGAGATCTTGAACCCAGGGGGCTCCTATGTTCTGGGCAGAGGCATTGATGCGGGCTATTAGAATAAGGTGGTAAGGTCCAGGCATCTTCAAACCCCACATATGCCCTCTCTGATCTAGTAAGGGGAATGAAAGAAACAGGAATGTTGCACAGTAAAGTGTCAGCACTCACCCCCAAACTCCATAGGCCCCGCAATAGAAAGAGTTTACTTTGGTGCCGGAGAGCCAAAACCGCTAACCGAAACAAGACATATTCACTTTGACCACAACCACCCGCACTTGCCTACCCGACTGGCTATTTTAGCTATTCTCTCTTCAACCTTCCTCTAACCTAAAATAGTTGTACCGCTCCCCCTTTAGAGATAGATTTCATTATTCTCTAAGCTAGCTAAATGCCTGAAACATAATAAGCTAAGCCTCCATCGATTTAGCCAAAGCTGGCCTGGAGAAAATAATGGGAGCCGTGTCCCTTAAACGCCTTGTTTCCTCTTCTTTACGGTGGCTTCTTCTTAAATGAAAGAAGATCTCTGCTGCGCTTATGCCTTCAAACCCGAAAACATTGGTTATTACGACACCAGGTGAAATAGCTGCATTTTATTCTCTTCCTCCCCACGACCTATTGAAGTTGCGCTCACCCGCAGCCCTAAGCCCTACAGTTACTTCGCTTACCACCTAATCTTAATCTATTGCCCTGCCTCCAAGAGAAGAAATGGCACCAACCGATACAATGGCAGCTAGTTCTAGGGAAGCTGCTTCAATGGAATTTGGATTGCCTAGTTGCTTTTGAGTTCAATTTGAACTTGTTTCCAAGCTTTTTTTCATCCATTCCTATAAGTATAATTATCTTTTCCAATCCGAGTGTTCCATCGGACATACTGCATTTGCTTCTAGGGTCCATTTGCTTCTAGGGATAGATAGGGCTGGAGTCGTCAGTGCTAGAATGAAATGTGAATGAGAGCATAGATTGATTGTCTCACTGCATGTACGTATAGTAACCGGTTAATAATACTAAGGGTCCCTAATACTAATCTTGACATGAGAGGAACGTGTCCTCTCGGCCTTGATATATACTAACAAATATCGTTTTTTCACTCAGACATGAGAGGTGAGATCGATTATATGATGGAGACAGATGGAGGAGCAGAAAGTGAGAGATTGTGGCGTGAAGCACATGTAAGGTGTACAAATCTTGAGACGGATGCATCGAGGTGCCGGCCTGTGAGAACGCTCGTCATAGCATTGCGCCATAATTTTGTGATGGGTCTTTCGTTTTAAAAATAGAAGTTTTTCGGGTCTAGTTTACTGGTCCTTCAATAAATGCGTATGAAAAGTGAAATAGTTGATGTGATGGATGTGCCCGGTATCGATCAATGAAACATCGGCTCGACGCAGGATTTCAATAGAACAGAAAACATCGTCAGTAGTAGAGGGATAGGTACTTATTCCCGGCCAGCGGTATCATTGCTGCTCCCCGCCTAATGCGGATCATTGTGCAATGCTGACGTGAAATCTCAATCCAAAACTTATTCGTTTCGTTGGAAAAACCAACGCCGGCGTCAAGATCAGTCTCCTTTCCTTTCTCTTTTCGGGAGTAGAGCTGAAAAAGATGGACAGTAACGATCGCGTAATATCAATTATCGGCCTCATCACCGAAAGCAGCTTCCAATTGCTCGGAAATTCTTAGCTATATGGGGACTTTGATGGTGAGCAAAAAGAATTGATCAAGAAATTGGTAAACTTTTTCATGATCGATGGTAAAAGAACGAGAGTTCGTGCTATTGTTTATAAAACTTTTCACCGCCTAGCTCGAACTGAACGTGATGTAATAAAACTTATGGTTGATGTCGTAGATAATATAAAGCCAATATGCAAAGTGGTCAAAGTAGGAGTCGCAGGTACTATTTATGATGTTCCTGGGATTGTAGCCAGGGATCATCAACGAACCTTAGCTATTCGTTGGATCCTTGGAGCAGCTTTCAAACGACGTATAAGCTACAGGATAAGCTTAAGAAATGTTCATTTGCTGAGATACTGGATGCTTACCGAAAGAGGGGAATTTCACATAAGAGAAGGGAGAATCTTCATGGACTGGCTTCCACCAATCAGAGTTTTGCGCATTTTAGATGGTGGTAAAGTGATACCACATAAGGAGCTCTTCCTCATTCAGTCATACTCAATAAAAGTAAGAAATGTTTGACCCGGATACTTTTTTCATCTTCATATAGAAAGAAAATCGGCCTTCCTCATACTTCCCCCTTCATTCATAGAGTTGGAGGAATCCACAAGAGGCCTGCCCATTCATAATTGCATAAAAGAACCATTCTTTTTATGAAAACTCTTGTTCCAACCTCACCTCAGGTCGAATGAATACGAAATGGGGATCAATCAAATCAATAAGCCATGAATGAAGAAGTAGTGGGCCTTTTGCCCTATTTCGTTTGACTCGTAGAGCTGAGAAATCTACTTCAAAGATAGGGAAAGAGTGCTAGTCCGAAAGAACAAGCAAGGGATAAGCGCACGGGAGTGAAATCCGTTGTGCCCACGCGCATACGTTTTCTTGCTGGGTAATTTCTCAGAAAGTTTTTGTGTTCTTGATTCCTATTCCTAGGTGTTGTGCTTTTTCCCCTATGTCGCATATTGGTACTAGTGGAGTAGGATTGGCCTGTAATACAGAACCTATAGGTGGTGTAAGCTTTCGCTCAATACTCAAATCTACAATTAAAGCATCTGAGGCTGCATCAATCGAGGATACACGACATAAGGAATTGTTAGATCTCCAAACTGAACTTCGCCTTCACCAAGCGTGGGTTTTCACTGGTCCTAACTAACAGTTGGCAAGCGATCCCATATTCTGCATCCCGAAGATCAGACGACCCAGAGCCGGAGCGATCATTCAAGCATGTTACTCAGCTTGAGTTTTTCAGTCAATCAATAGATTGTGCAGTTTCTTAGTCTTTTGGTCCACGTCTTCATGACTTATAAAAAGGATTTTTTTTCTTTTACAAGATCATGGAAGCTTCAGAAACCATCCGAGATCTTCTGGAAACAAGAAATGTTGCATCAAAGGGTTCAGTGGTCATATCGTAGTGAAATCGAGTTTCTTGATTTAGTCGATATCAAATTCCCAACTTAGAAATTCGACAGGACTAAGATTCTACTTCTTCCTCAAATACTGGGAATGTGGATTCAAGTATGATATCACTATCCCATAGATCTCAAGAAAACGAATTGAACAGGTTTGATGGCTGGAAGAAGATAGGAAATATTCAAACATGTATTGCATTTCATCGATCTCACCCTTTGTTCAGTGCCGCATAAGTACTGACTTCTTGAACAGATACCGGTACCAGTCATGAACGCTTCGCCCTTCTCAAGTCAAGTGCAGAAGCGAAATCCGTTGAGCAAGAAGCCAGTTATCCCACAACATCAAAGTGATACATATGACATATTGGAAATTAGGCTTAGTTTGTAGCTGTGAATATAGTAATGCACTTATTTATTGATAAATATGTTCTTTCAAGTAGAGCATACTCGGTAGAAAGGAGGTGTCGGAGCTGGGAAGAGGATTATACTTTATCGATTACTTGGACTTAGAGACCAATTATAGAAAGAAGACAGTAGCTGAGTGAGTTTTATGGATCTAGTTTATGAGCAACTTAACTAGAAAAGCAAGCAGAAGGAATAGAAGAATAAAATGCAGAAATAGGGGAAGGGCGGGTACCATTTTCAAATGCCAGTCTGAGTGAGACAGTTTCTGTCTGCCCCCCTCCCCCGCTTTTAGGCTGTTCTTCCATTCTACCTTTGTCTTGCTCTAAGCTACCTGACTTCCTTCCTTTGTTCTTCCATTATACTTTGTATGATTCTGATCAGCAGTTCTTATCGATCCCATTTTAAGGAAAAATCCTGATGTTGGTAAAATATACGTGTTGATCAAGTCCAAGGACAATGAAGCAGCCATGAAAAGATTGAAGAATGAGGTATGATGATTACTTTGAACTACTTTCTGTTCTTCATGCAAATGACCATATTTTCCGTCTGCAATACAGGTAGAAGATACTGAGTTGTTCAGATGTTTACAAGAAATCCATGGGAAAAACTACCAGAGCTTTGTATTAAGCAAGCAGGTTCCAGTCGTTGGTAATTTCAGGGAAGCCTACATTGGCATTGCTCCTGAGTTAGCCAAAGAGATCGCGGAAGAAGTGGATGTTATCATAAACTCTGCAGCAAATACCACTTTTGATGAGAGGTTTGTGAAGATATACTAGTCTTGCACTAAGGATTGCTTCCATTACTAAATGTGTAAGTTCACATTCCATAGCAATAAAAGTATTGCAACTTGCAGGTATGATGTAGCACTAGAAATCAACACCGTGGGGCCATTCCGGATAATGAGTTCCGCGCAACAGTTTCGAAGACTGAAGCTCTTCTTGCGAGTATCAACAGGTCAGAATGCCAAATAAGAGTTTCTTGTGATCGAAATCAAATGGTAACCTGTTTCTATTAATCTCAAAAGCTTACAAACAAGCTTTAGCAGTATGTTTGCATGTCATGTTTTTGGCCAAACAGCATATGTGAATGGGCAGAGGCAAGGTTTGATACTAGAGAAGACATTTTTCTTAGGGGATACCATAACGAAGGGGATAGGTTCCTCAAATTTTTTTGGCACATCAGAATATTGTGTTGGATATCGAGGATGAGATCAAGTTAGCTTTTGACTCCAGAAGGCATTCTTCTGCCTCTGCTTCTGTTACTCAAGAAATGAAAGAGTTAGGTAGTCGAGGTATTCTAGTATTTCCCTATTACTTTCTCATGTCTGTAGATACGAATACACACATGAAGTATTTGATTTGTGCAATTTATTTATTCATAGGGCCAAACTCTATGGTTGGCAAGACACTTATGTGTTCACAAAGGTCATGGCGAGATGGTCATCAAATGCATGCGAGGAGAGATACCGGTGGTAACAATCAGGCCAAGTGTCATACAGAGCACATGGAGGGATCCCTTCCCAGGTTGGATGGAAGGAAACAGGTAAATGCTAAACCCAAATATGAGGTTGCGGATGTCACATATATATGTGATGCATCCTCATCTGCTTACCAGATAATGAGCTCTTTCCAGGATCTAGCAGTGTGTACTAACTTTTGACGGGTTGATGGTGAGGATCAAGTATATGACCTATATTCCTCACTATCAGAGGACTTCAATGAGGAGATTCCATCATAATCTCTGGAAGCTAGTGTCAAGGAAGTCATTAGCCGTCACCTTAACTGAAAGTTGGTGAAGAAGGTGCATATGCCTCTTGTCTATGGTAAGACACAGCATAGTGCAACAGCGGACATCCAGAAGGGGCTTGACTTCATTAGAAAACGTGTTGAAAGCAACAAATTAGCGAACTTTTTTTTTCATTCTGGGACATGAAATTCCCAACCATTGCTAGGCTGAGCCATGTTAGCAAAGATTGGTTTCTCCAACAATATGAGGATAAATCCCTGACTAAATGGTAGTGGTCACAAACCCCTTCCGTGTACAATTGAAAACATTAACAATACGAAAGCAAGAATCATCATTAATACTAGGAATGCCTTCCTCTACCAAAAGAGAAAGAGTTGAAGATAACAAAGGAAAGTGGGTGGACACAAAACCAGTTCATATCACTTGTCTTTCTGGTCTTTCAGAATCTCATCGAATACTAGTAAATGCTTTCAAACATAAAATAGAAGCACTAGAGAGCTCAAGTTCACTTCATTCATCACAAGATGCAAATGATAATCAAAATGGAGCTAATGAGGAAGAAATCACTTCTACTTAAACTTTTTTGAGTGAAATACCAACCAACACATAAAGCAATAACCAGATAGATAAAATGATAACAAGTAATACGAAGATATCAACACAGCCGGGGTCACGAGGCTCGATAATGACCAATGGGTTAGGATCTGAGGAAGCTTAGTTTGGATGATGGAATATTCGCTGTTCTGATTGTTGAGATACTGCAAATCCACTTATCCAACAATTTCAGTCCATTTTCCTACTTTTTCTGCAAGGGGTTCAAGGGGAAAGCATTATTATATTCTTAATATGACTCTCTGTTACATGGATGCTGCTGGGCTGCTACAAAACCCCTATAGTCAAAAAAAAAAGATCAAAACAGGGATAAAACGTAGGATAACCCAGATCACTCAGACTAGCTGAACTCTCCAGAACAAACACAACCTAGGTGGTTTGACTAACGTTTTGGCACATTAGACTAATCTAAGACAACTCCTGGCTACATTCAGTCCTATCGAGATACAAGCTGTTACCAAGCTGATACAACGCAAGTCACAAGCTTGACACAGCG
>NC_041381.1:74571428-74579051 GCF_002162155.2 Triticum dicoccoides
GATGAATTGGAATATATAAGCTTATTCTTCCAACTGGATTGAGTCATAGTGCAACGTTACTTCTTGCTGGATCTGGATTGCAATATCAAGTTGCTTTCCTGCAGCACCTACATGGCCACATTTGCACTAACTTTGTTCACTGCTTGGTTTGACCGAGCTGTTCAAGAAAAAGGAAAGATGAATGCGTTGAAAATCTACGAGTTGCCTTAGTAAGAAAGTTCCTCCTTCTCGCTATAGAAATGATCTTTAAGACAACCTATCCGTTTCGGTTTTGAAGAAGACATGAATGAGTCAGTGCCAGGTGTCCCCGGTCATGATACACTAACCAACCAACTTAACCTATAGCGCTCAATCAAATGAAGTTTTGATTTCCCATATGGAGAAAAAGCTACCTTCAATCCATAGTGCTATCTTTCTCTTAAAGTGACACTAGTTATGCTTTCTTCAAGATCGAGATCATCTAAGACCTATGTCTGATCCCGTCCAATAGCAGGTTTAGTGAGCACCACAGACCAATCCAATTACTTGGATAGCATGAAATCCTTCGGGGATTTTAATATAAAAACACCTGCGCAGAGCTTGGAGAGCAGAGCACTCGAGTGCGATGGGTTGATTGATTCCATAGTAGGTTTCTGAGTTCATAAGGTGTGCTCGTGCCTGAAATACTTTTCACAAGAAGCTAGTCAGAAAAAGGGGCACGTAGCTACGCGATTCTAACTGCTCTTGGTTTTGTAACTCACTGCTCTTGTTTTCTACGTGGGAGTTGGTCCGGATAACATATCTTAACGAGGGATATAAAAGGGCGAAGGTCAATCAAATGGGGTCCTTATAGGTATCTACCCATGTTCAATCACTGAAGTAATGAATCTAAACAAGAAAACGAAGTAGAAGTGAAACGCTTTTCTAATATATTTGTATATCTCTTTGCTCAGTTTTCCCCTTTAATGTCCCTCTCCATTATTATTCATAGTAATGTGCTCCTCGTTGAGCTTTATGATTTCCATTGTCATTCTTCCTTCTCCTCTCTGATTGCTTTTCATCATCTCTTTGCGTTTACCCTATTTTCGTGACTCTCCTCTCTTTCTTCTCCCCGTACCATTATTTTGGTCGTTTCTGAATCTTGAGATTGCTTCAATGCATCTCATCCCTCTTGTCAGGACCCCGACTCAATGCCACATCGATCTAGCATGTAACACCTCATATCACATTGCGGCCTCACGCACGGTATTTCCACGGGTGTCGCCTTACCTTTTCCCGGGACCGTTTGCGCCTTTTGGCACACGTATATGACAGTGTCGCTAGCATCCATATGATAAGGAGCCCGGGCTGACATGGCTAGTCGTAAACCCAAAGCGGCACAGACTTACAGGGACAGGCATCCATGACCCAGCATCGAACGTGTCGGTCATCAGCGAGTGAATCCAGGCTGTAGCACTGGGCTAGCAGGACTTCGGTGAACCGGGCTGTAGCGGGCTAACAGGACTCTGGTATTCATCGCGTGACATTTCCCCGAAGGGACAGACACAGGAACGAAGAAGGACACATGCCGGCCAGCCTAAGTGTTCCGGAGCAGTAGCAAGCTACCATGGCTCGATGGAAACACTAGGAGACATTTCCCAGTAAGAGAGGCTACTAAAGATAAACAACTAGATAGTCAAATCCCACACATACCAAGCATTTCAATAACATACACACAATATGCTCGATATGTGCAAATACAACATGGCATCACAACATGACTCTATGACTCAAGTAATTTATTCAATAGGCTCCGAGGAGCGAGACATTACAAACATGGGTCTCATGACCCAACAATCAGAGCATACAAGTCAAGCACAAGCGGAAGCTATCATGTCTGAGTACAGACATCTATAAATGAAAAAGGCTGAGAAGCCTGACTATCTACCAAATCCTGCCGAGGCACAAGATCGTAGCTGAGGTAACAAGCTAAACGTCGAAGACCACGCGGAAATACTAGTGAGACTGAAGTCTCTCTGCAAAAACATAAAATAGGCAAACGTGAGTACAAATGTACCCAGCAAGACTTACATCAGAACTATCTACATATGCATCATTATCATCAAAGGGATGGTGGGGTTTAACTGCAGCAAGCCAGCTTTGACTCGGTGGCTATCCTAAACTACGACTGCAATGTAACTCTTTGAGGTGGCGCACACGAGTCCACATATTCACCATATCAATACACCACTATGGAACCGCTCCCGTCTCCCTACGAGAACGCCATCCATAGCACTCACGCTTATCTTGCGTATTTTAGAGTATCCACTTTCACTTGTCTATGAACTGATATAAGCAACCCAGAGGTCCTTTTCCGTGGACACGGCTATTCGAATAGATTAGGTTAACCCTGCAGGGGTGTACTTCTTCACACACGCTCTCACCACTTACCGCCGTTTACACGACATGTACTCGGCAACCTTCAAGCGGAAGCCCAACGTGGGTGTCGGCCACGGCCTGCCTAAACACTCAAGTCTCTAGTCCAGGTTTATCGCCTATTCGGGTTCCATCCATGAGGAGATCCGGCCGGAGTTTCGCTCACAGCCCCAAACGATGTGTACAGGGTTCCGTGACACCAAACGGGTGCCCGGTTTACCCGGCCACGTGCCTACCGCATCACAGCCCACCCCTACGGTCAGCGCTGTCCACGACCTCCAGCATACTACAAACACCAGAAACTACTTGCAACTCCTGGACAGAGGACAAGGGTGATTAAGAAGCCGAGAGGGTCCATTGGTTTCGGGCCCAATGCGTGGTAGTAGCTGAATCATGGATCACAAACACAGAACTCAGTTCCTGAGGACGGCTGCAATGAGACAACCCACCATGTACTCCTACATGGCCTCTCACCGCTACCTTTACCAAATCGTGTTCACACACTTAGCTCACACACAGTAGGACATGTTCACACACCCCTGATTCATCCCCGATGAATCAGACCTGACTCAACTCTAAGCAGTAGCAGGCATGACAAACAAACATGAATGAGTAGGCACAACAGGGCTCAAACAACTCCTACTCATGCTAGTGGGTTTCATCTATTTACTGTGGCAATGACAGGTCATGCAAAGGATAAAGGGGTTCAGCTACCGCAGCAAGTAACAGATAAATCGGTGTTGTCCTAATGCATTAAAAGAGAGCAGGAGCGAGAGAGTAGGATTGTATCGGAATGAACAAGGGGGTTTTGCTTGCCTGGCACTTCTGAAGATAACATTGAGTCTTCATCAGTGTCAACGATCACATCATCGGTATCACGTCTATCGAGAGGGGACAAATACCGGCAACACAGAAGGGAACACAATCAATGCAATGCACAATATGATGCATGATCATGACATGGCAATATGAATGTGTTTTGGGCTAATGCAGCTAAAACCAGATTAAATGAAGTTGGTTTGAATCCAAGATTCAAATTCAAACTCCATATGTGATTATTTAAATGCCATTTATTTGTTTTGTCCAAAACAGAGGACAAACATTGTTCAAACATGCATGAAAATGGTACAGATGGATTCCTTGAATTTTTCTGATAATTTTTCATATATAATTTATTTAATTTGGAGTTACGGTTAATTTTCTATGAATTTTAGAAGTTTTGGTTATTATCTGAAATTTATAAATCATTTTTGATTTATTTTAATTCCAGAAACAAATACTGCGTCAGCATGACGTATTAGTGACGTCAGCAGGTCAACATGGCTGGTCCAGGTCAAACCTGGCCAGTGGGGTCCACACGTCAGTGTCTCAGACTGGTTTGTGTCGCTGACATGTGGCCCAGTCAACGGCCACGTCAGCGCGGTCAAAACTGACGCGTGGGGCCACTGTGGTTAACTTAAACTAAACAGGGGTTAACCGTGGTTAGTTAAGGGCGTGGGGCCCATATGTCAGTGGCTGTGGGGGTGTTTAGTGTGGTCATTAGTGCTAATTAGGCGTGCCACATCGGCAGTCGCCGGAGTTTCGCCGGCGGCGACCATTCCGCACGGCGGGGGAACGCCGGACTTGCGCTAGGGGCATCGGATCGACGCGCCAAGGGCACCAGGAGGTAGCCCGCGCCCGTGCGCATCTAGGGGGACCAACGGGAGGTGCGGGGGTGGCCGGGGTTCGCCGGAATGGAGCCCGAGGCGGCGGCCGGAGCTCGGGGTTTCGCGGGATCGGCGCTGCAGTGCACGGGAGGACGAATGGTTAAGTGCTTTGGGTTCCTGAGGTTGCGGTGAGCACGCGGGTGGGCTCAGGAGCGAGCTGCGGTGGCTGTGGCCACGGCCACGCCATGGCCGGCAGCGAGGAGCAATCGGCTCCGGTGAAAAGGCGGCTAGGGTACGGGAACGAGCGCGAGGAGGAGGGGGAATGGAAGAGTAGCTCACAGGGGTTGCGACGGTGGCCTCGGGGAGCTCGGGGAGGCACCGGAGCCGACGAATTTGACGAAGATGGCCGGCGGTCCCGAGGTTGAAGAAGACGGCGGTGGCGACGTTGCAGGGGCTCCTGCGGTGCGCTTCTCGGCGAGGAGGAAGAGGTGGTCGAGGCGGATCTCCTGGGTACGTCGGGTGGCAGTGAGGAGCACGGGGGCTACGGCGAACGACGTCGGCGACGACGAGCTCCGCTCGGGCGCGTGCAGGGAGGAAAGCAGAGGAGGGAACGGGGTCCAGGGGAAGAGAGGGGAGGTGCAGGGGCGAGGGGAAGTGCGTGGCGTGAGGGGGAGGCTCGGGAACGCCTCGGTGGAAGCAGGAGGTGGCCGAGGCGGCATCGGCGCTCGCCACCGAGCTGCTTCGGTGCGAGGGGAGGAAGATGACAAGGGGGAGGAGGTGGGCTGGGCCGCCAGGTGGGGGGGGAGCTGGGCCGGCTACAGGTAAGTGGCCCAGTGTCAGGACCCCGACTCAATGCCACATCGATCTAGCATGTAACACCTCATATCACTTTGCGGCCTCACGCACGGTATTCCCACGGGTGTCGCCTTACCTTTGCCCGGGACCGTTTGCGCCTTTTGGCACCCGTATATGACAGTGTCGCTAGCATCCATATGATAAGGAGCCCGGGCTGACATGGCTAGTCGTAAACCCAAAGCGGCGCAGACTTACAGGGACAGGCATCCATGACCCAGCATCGAACGTGTCGGTCATCAGCAAGTGGGTCCGGGCTGTAGCACTGGGCTAGCAGGACTCCAGTAAACCGGGCTGTAGCGGGCTAACAGGACTCCGGTACTCAATGCGTGACATTTCCCCGAAGGGACAGACACAGGAACGAAGAAGGACACATGCCGGCCAGCCTAAGTGTTCCGGAGCAGTAGCAAGCCACCATGGCTCGGTGGAAACACTAGGAGACATTTCCCCGTAAGAGAGGCTACTAAAGATAAACAACTAGATGGTCAGATCCCACACATACCAAGCATTTCAATAACATACACACAATATGCTCGATATGTGCAAATACAACATGGCATCACAACATGACTCTATGACTCAAGTAATCTATTCAATAGGCTCCGAGGAGCGAGATATTACAAACAGGGGTCTCATGACCCAACAATCAGAGCATACAAGTCAAAGCACAAGCGGAAGCTATCATGTCTGGGTACAGACATCTATAAATGAAAAAGGCTGAGAAGCCTGACTATCTATCAGATCCTGCCGAGGGCACAAGATCGTAGCTGAGGTATCAAGCTAAACGTCGAAGTCCACGCGAAACTACTAGCGAGACCGAAGTCTCTCTGCAAAAACATAAATAGGCAAACGTGAGTACAAATGTACCCAGCAAGACTTACATCAGAACTATCTACATATGCATCATTATCAACAAAGGGGATGGTGGGGTTTAACTGCAGCAAGCCAGCTTTGACTCGGTGGCTATCCTGAACTACGACTGTGAGTAACTCTTTTGAGGTGGCGCACACGAGTCCACATATTCACCATATCAATACACCACTATGGATCCGCTCCCGTCTCCCTACGAGAACGCCATCCATAGCACTCACGCTTATCTTGCGTATTTTAGAGTATCCACTTTCACTTGTCTATGAACTGATATAAGCAACCCAGAAGTCCTTTTCCGCGGACACGGCTATTCGAATAGATGATGTTAACCCTGCAGGGGTGTACTTCTTCACACACGCTCTCACCCCTTACCGCCGTTTACACGACATGTACTCGGCAACCTTCAAGCGGAAGCCCAACGTGGGTGTCGGCCACGGCCTGCCTAAACACTCAAGTCTCTAGTCCAGGTTTATCGCCTATTCGGGTTCCATCCATGAGGAGATCCGGCCGGAGTTTCGCTCACAGCCCCAAACGATGTGTACAGGGTTCCGTGACACCAAACGGGTGCCCGGTTTACCCGGCCACGTGCCTACCGCATCACAGCCCACCCCTACGGTCAGCGCTGTCCACGACCTCCAGCATACTACAAACACCAGAAACTACTTGCAACTCCTGGACAGAGGACAAGGGTGATTAAGAAGCCGAGAGGGTCCATTGGTTTCGGGCCCAATGCGTGGTAGTAGCTGAATCATGGATCACAAACACAGAACTCAGTTCCTGAGGACGGCTGCAATGAGACAACCCACCATGTACTCCTACATGGCCTCTCACCGCTACCTTTACCAAATCGTGTTCACACACTTAGCTCACACATAGTAGGACATGTTCACACGCCTCTGATTCATCCCCGATGAATCAGTCCTGACTCAACTCTAAGCAGTAGCAGGCATGACAAACAAACATGAATGAGTAGGCACAACAGGGCTCAAACAACTCCTACTCATGCTAGTGGGTTTCATCTATTTACTGTGGAATGACAGGTCATGCAAAGGATAAAGGGGTTCAGCTACCGCAGCAAGTAACAGATGAATCGATGTTGTCCTAATGCAGTAAAAGAGAGCAGGAGCGAGAGAGTGGGATTTTATCGGAATGAACAAGGGGGTTTTGCTTGCCTGGCACTTCTGAAGATAATATAGCTCTTCATCGGTGTCATCGATCACATCGGCGGTACACGTCTATCGAGAGGGGACAATTACCGGCAAATACAGAAAAACACGATCAATGCAATGCACAATATGATGCATGATCATGACATGGCAAAATGGATGTGTTTTGGGCTAATGCAACTAGCAACAGATTAAATGAAGTTGGTTTGAATATAAGATTCAAATTCAACTCCATATGTGATTATTCAAATGCCATTTAATTGATTTGTGCTAAACAGCAGCTATAAGTTGTTCTAACATGCATGAAAATGGTACAGATGGATTCCTTGAATTTTTCTGATAATTTTTCATATATAAATTATTTAATTTGGAGTTACGGTTAATTTTCTATGATTTTTAGAAGTTTTAGGCATTTCTGGAATTTCCTGAATATAATTAAATCCAGAAAATACTTTATGACATCAGCAGTGCGTCATGCTTGCATCAGCAAGTCAACAGGGCTGCCCCGGGTCAAACGTGACCAGGGGGTCCCATTAGTCAGCGTCACAGGTTAACAGGGGGGTTTATTTTAGTTTAATTAAGGATTAGGGCACTAGGGCCCACATGTCAGTGGCTCTGGGGTTAGATTAGGTGGTGATTAGCTTAAGCTAATCACCTGATGGCGGGGGCCCACCTGTCAGTGTCAGCAGAGGGGG
>NC_041381.1:74579061-74585893 GCF_002162155.2 Triticum dicoccoides
GGCTGGCCCCACCTGTCATCGACCCAGAGGGGGGGGTGTGTGTGTCCCGCCGTGGTCAACGTGGTCAGACCCACCGGCGGCTTGACGCCGGCGAGGCCAGACGCGGTGGTGCGCGTCGGAAACCCACTACAGGGGCTCTTTTGGCGCGCAGGGAGCAGCTACGGGGAGAGCGTGGAGTGGCGCATCCAACGGTGGCGTGGCGGAGGCTGGGGTGGCCGGAGCTGCCGGCGGCGACCTCTTTTGCGGCTGCCGGAGCTCGGGTGTTCGCGGGACCGGCGCTGCGGTGTGCAAACAAGACGGTGGTCGCGCTAGTTTTACTCTACGGGACACAACGAGTGCAACGGACGCAGGCGTGGGACCAAAAGGTCACCGGAGCTTCACCGGCGACGAGCCCGTGCGGCGGAGCGTCTCGGCTCCGGTAGAGGGGGCGGCTAGAGCTCGAAATCGAGCTTGGGGTTAGGGGGAAACGGAGCAGGGACTCACGGGGATCGTGCAGGGAGGGTCAGCGAGCTCGGGGGCGCGCCGGAGTGGCCGAATTCGACGGAGAAGATCCTCGGGGGCCGGCGAGGGGGAAAACATCGGGGGCGGCGTTCCGGGGCTCTTCTGGTCGCGTGAGACGACGAGGAGGACGAGGGAGGACTTGCGGAGCTCTGGGAGGCGTCGGGGAGGCGAGAGGGGGATGGTGGCCGCGGAGAACAGCGTCGGTGGCGACGGCTGTGTTCGGGTTCGGGCGAGAGAGAAAGAGCAGAGGGGCGGGGCCTCGAGGAAGAGTGAGAGGGGTCCGAGGGGGCTGCGTGGCGTCGCGGGAGGGAACCAGGGGAGGAGGAGGCAGCCAGGCAGGGAGGAGGTGGCCGGGGCGCGTGGCCGCGCGCGCCGGGCGCGTGCCCGCGTCCTTCTGGCGAGGGAAGAAGATGACAGGGGGGGGTAGCGGTGGCGGGCTGGGCCAGCGGGAGGAGCTGGGCCGGGCAGGTAAGCAGGTAAGTGGCCCAGGTGGCCGTCTCCCTTTTTATTTTTGCTCTGTTTTATTTTTTTAATCATTGTTTTCTATTTGTTTCAATCTGTTTTGATTTAGTTCAAACACTAAATCATTTTTGTTTCTTCCAATAATTTTTGCAGGGACTGAAAGTAATATTCTAGAGCCCCTCACAAAATATCAGAATTATTGAAGCATTAAAAATATATATAACATATATTTGCTCCAACTCAAATACAATATATATTAGTTCAAAGATCCAAAATGACATGGAAAAATGTGCATCATCTCTGGTTACTGTTTCCAGCATTTTTCCAAAGATGATGAACATTTTTGAAAGCCACTTGGATTGACTGAAAATATTTTAGGTGAACCTGGTGAATTCTTAAAATGCTAGGGTTTGGACAATCCCCATTTCAACTTTCTGTAAAAGTAAACATGATGCATCACCAAAGGCTAGTACTAGTGCAATGCCAGAAGCTAGGGATGTGACAACTCACCCCCACTAAACAAGAATCTCGTCTCGAGATTCAAGCGTAGGGTAAGGTGCAAGGTAAACGCAACTAGTATAATCTTCACGATCCAGGTTGCACTTCATAGAAACGTTGATTCGATCACCATCTTTGTCTTGTCGTCTTGCTCTGAGAAATCCTGCCAACATGACCTGGAGGGAAAGAGACTCTAGAAGGGTCGATCTTCTCGAAGATCGAACAACTCACGGAATGAGACATAGGACCATCTTTCGGGTTGAGACACGAGATACACATCAATAGGGGTGGAAGAAACGGATGACGAAGGTTCACTAGGTAGACAACAATTTCATACCTAAGAAGGTGGTAAACGATTGTCAACGTAGCGAGGAGTTGAGTTGCCATGATACCATAATGATACACCTTAGGGAAGGTGACTCGTAGAGATATCCCCTTAAGTGGCAAAAGAATTACTTTTGATTCAGAGATCATTGAAACTCTTTAACCCAGCCTAAGGCAATTCTCGAGCGATCGTTTGGAGGGGGTCGGTAGAATGGCATACTCGGACTTGGATGATGTGGATTACCTTGTTGAAGACAACGTAATGGATGAATTTGCTTATCACCGGAGGTGGAAGAGACCCATGGTAGAATGGCACATTAGCGGTACAAGCTGGGAACAAAATGCAAATGCTGGGAATGATTCTGGTAACTGGGGAAAAACCCAATAATAGAGAGTGAATTCACTGTTTGAAAAGGTCATAGCATTTGCCGAGGAAACTGAGAGCAAACCCAGCTAGTGCCGAGGATAACACGTAGCGCTTGTGCGTGCTCTCAAGAACTTGAGCATTTCCACAATCATCAAGGTTTTACCAACATCCGTGTCAAGGGTCCGATAACACAACTCACTACCATGATGAATGGTGATGGAAGATGCAGATGCAAAGGAAGATAACACCTTCTCAGATTTCACCTTAGCGAAGCCAAGGAACAAAATCTGGATGATCGACCGAGAGACATTTAGCACTCCGCTTCAAATGTTCTCCTTGATGTGCTAGTGTAACCCATTCATAGAAACGGTCTGGTATCTAGAACATCAAGTAAAGGTCGGACTTCGGGAGCACAAGAATCCATAAGGAACAACTAGGGAGGTAATTCCTACGAGATCCTTATGGGGAGGTGGCCAACTTCCTCAAACAAGATACTATAATAATAGGTCTACCGGATGGGTGTGTTGGCCGCGACATCCACCTTACCGGTTATCGGGAGACCCATATTATAGTTCTTGGGGAAATGTTCCAACCACCATATCTGCCTGAGATTCAGCTCCGGTTGGTGTCAGAATATTCCAGACCCATCGAGTCCAAGAAGAAAAACGAAATTTTGCAACACAATCGACGAGATGACGTTGCGAGATTCTCGGAAAATGAACTACGATAGTAAGCTCCAAAACATGAGCTGGTTCTGCTACAAACATGTGAACACGTTGTCCCGGACAAGCATGACCACGTGGTAGTCTTACAATAAAACACTACCGAGTTCTGGTTGGGAACCATCACCGTGGATAACGAAGTCCTTGCATAAGTCATATGATTAGCTCTTATGAAGGAACTTCTTCCCCTTGAACAAATCAATCAGTGGCTTGGTGTGCTCGGGACACATATGGAATGAAGGTTGCAAGTCTCCAGACCACAGAATACTTCGCACGTGTGCATGACTAATTTGGAATGATTCCAGGGAAACAAAACAATCTTCCTCAAATTCATGGCGGCAACTTGCATCATATGCACATGAATTAGGGAAAACCACTACTTTCATTCAAACATATGCTTCATGAACGAAACACGAAGAAATGCTTACACAAGTTTCCAACACTAGGTTGATGTTCAACATGATTCATGGGGGAGACAAAATGCTACTGATGGGCTCAACAGCAACTCATCGGAATTTCCATATCACTGGACTTCCACCATCATGTGAACACGGTGATAGCATTGGTCAGACCAAAGATGTAATGGTGCATGCTCGAGGGATCAACCACGAGTAGGACAACATTACGAACATCGTTGGTACTGATTTGATTTGACGATAGCCCACACTCAAATCAAGGGATTGATAAGACAATAGGTCCAGCAACTGATCACAGGGACCAATCGATGAAGATATCATCTTTCTTCAACACACACTACACAAGAATATCCCTTTAGAACGAACTAAGTCAGACAAGTTTTTATCTTCCAACTCTCCAAGTTGTTGTCCAGCTTAACCAACTAGCTCAGGGATATCTAACACCGATTCTTGGAAAGAAGGTGGTTCATAAGAAACCAACTTGATCACGGGCTCAACATAACGGTCAGGTGACGACCTGGTAGTACTTCCGAGAAGATCTTCGGAAAATCACGAACCACCGATATGTTACTAAGCTCGAGAACAATCTTGCTTTTCAGGGCAAGATGATATGATCAAATGAGCGAGGACTTGACAAATCCTAACTCATCAATCAAAGAGTGCACCAGGAAATAAGGACTAGGTAGCACGATCAATCTTAGGGTGACGATTCAAAAACCAACACGCTAAGAATGAGGTTATCGTCCATTTAACTACCAAGCAACGAGGTTGCTGGGAGTATTGATTTCACACATCGCAATTCATTTGTCGGTATTCCGGTTGCGACAACACGGAACCGAGGAATGAACAATGATGGCAAGACGTATCGTTGTACCAAGAGTTCATAGGATGGTGTGCAATTCCTATAACAATCTCGATATAAAATATGTAATACTCCAAGGTAGAGCAGAACCAAAAGCTGGATTGGCATTTGATCTGCGGAATACAACTACTTTGACCCAATCCTAGATATGGAAGAGGTACTGGAGTTTGTTTCTCCTAGTCATTCCGGAATAGAATGGCTTGACAGACCACAAGAGTCATAGGCATCGATGAACGAACGCACGCATACTCTTGACTATCAATTGATAGACGAGGGTCAGAATGCAACTAAAGAGAACAACTCAAAGGAACATATGATTTTCTGAGTTGTGGATGCATGGATTAGTATGTCGAACCAAGTTCAACATATTTCTTCCGGATAACCCATGTAGAAAGGTAGAACTGGCAGAGTCACGATTTATGAATGGAGAACTCCTCAAGAGTACTCTAATTGTGATTTTTTTTGATCCAATAAACATCTGCCATAAGTAGTTCATGGTATTTGGAAGAAGAAGATACCACGGACTTCAAGGACTATCGCAAAGGTTACTAATATCCTAAAGGCACTAGCAATTACTATCAACATGAAGTAGGTAGAGTGAATCTCGGGTTCAGAACCCAGGAATAGAATACCTACTACTAAGTAGCATCACGGGATGCTTCCGAGAATAAAGGCCAGAATCTTCACACTAGGACACAAATCATGGCTAGACCACTAGATGATCCCCTAAGACACCTAGGGTCATAATAATATCTCCAACATATATGTCAAGGTAACAGAGTACCTCAACTCACTGATTAGTGTGGTTAATCTGGCCCATGGGAACATTGAAACGGGAAGAAAGGATTTGCAAATGCATCAGACTACTTAGAAACCTGGGATGACTCGGACAGCATAACGGCTGTAAATGCTCAGAAAAGATTTGAGACATTCACAAAAATGGTGGCATAACCACTCAGAAGCACAATATCAAGGTTTCGAGATCAACAATTAACATACGGAAGTAGTAGGAACTGAACAGAGGCTTAAGTCCAAAAATCTTATAAGTCTACTGATTAGTAACACGTGATCCTAATAGAAAGAAGAGATAGCCTAGTTCTTAATCCCCGCAGGAAAGATAAGATGACTCAGATCAGAAGGCACAAGGTATAAGGAGTAAAAAGAGCCTTACGTTCCATCCCACAATCAATTCCCTTATATAACTAAAGAATTTCTAGACTCGACTTCGACCAGTTTGGCTTGGTAATCCTACAGGCAGTCAAGCTCTGATACCAACGCTGTCAGGACCCCGACTCAATGCCACATCAATCTAGCATGTAACACCTCATATCACTTTGCGGCCTCACGCACGGTATTTCCACGGGTGTCGCCTTACCTTTGCCCGGGACCGTTTGCGCCTTTTGGCACACGTATATGACAGTGTCGCTAGCATCCATATGATAAGGAGCCCGGGCTGACATGGCTAGTCGTAAACCCAAAGCGGCACAGACTTACAGGGACAGGCATCCATGACCCAGCATCGAACGTGTCGGTCATCAGCGAGTGAATCCAGGCTGTAGCACTGGGCTAGCAGGACTCTGGTGAACCGGCTGTAGCGGGCTAACAGGACTCTGGTATTCATCGCGTGACATTTCCCCGAAGGGACAGACACAGGAACGAAGAAGGACACATGCCGGCCAGCCTAAGTGTTCCGGAGCAGTAGCAAGCTACCATGGCTCGATGGAAACACTAGGAGACATTTCCCAGTAAGAGAGGCTACTAAAGATAAACAACTAGATAGTCAAATCCCACACATACCAAGCATTTCAATAACATACACACAATATGCTCGATATGTGCAAATACAACATGGCATCACAACATGACTCTATGACTCAAGTAATTTATTCAATAGGCTCCGAGGAGCGAGACATTACAAACATGGGTCTCATGACCCAACAATCAGAGCATACAAGTCAAGCACAAGCGGAAGCTATCATGTCTGAGTACAGACATCTATAAATGAAAAAGGCTGAGAAGCCTGACTATCTACCAAATCCTGCCGAGGCACAAGATCATAGCTGAGGTAACAAGCTAAACGTCGAAGACCACGCGGAAATACTAGTGAGACTGAAGTCTCTCTGCAAAAACATAAAATAGGCAAACGTGAGTACAAATGTACCCAGCAAGACTTACATCAGAACTATCTACATATGCATCATTATCATCAAAGGGATGGTGGGGTTTAACTGCAGCAAGCCAGCTTTGACTCGGTGGCTATCCTAAACTACGACTGCAATGTAACTCTTTGAGGTGGCGCACACGAGTCCACATATTCACCATATCAATACACCACTATGGAACCGCTCCCGTCTCCCTACGAGAACGCCATCCATAGCACTCACGCTTATCTTGCGTATTTTAGAGTATCCACTTTCACTTGTCTATGAACTGATATAAGCAACCCAGAGGTCCTTTTCCGTGGACACGGCTATTCGAATAGATTAGGTTAACCCTGCAGGGGTGTACTTCTTCACACACGCTCTCACCACTTACCGCCGTTTACACGACATGTACTCGGCAACCTTCAAGCGGAAGCCCAACGTGGGTGTCGGCCACGGCCTGCCTAAACACTCAAGTCTCTAGTCCAGGTTTATCGCCTATTCGGGTTCCATCCATGAGGAGATCCGGCCGGAGTTTC
>NC_041381.1:74587293-74714465 GCF_002162155.2 Triticum dicoccoides
GGGTTAGATTAGGTGGTGATTAGCTTAAGCTAATCACCTGATGGCGGGGGCCCACCTGTCAGTGTCAGCAGAGGGGGGGGGGTAGTTAAAATAAAATAACTAAACTAATTAACAGGGGGGGGCTGGCCCCACCTGTCATCGACCCAGAGGGGGGGTGTGTGTGTCCCGCCGTGGTCAACGTGGTCAGACCCACCGGCGGCTTGACGCCGGCGAGGCCAGACGCGGTGGTGCGCGTCGGAAACCCACTACAGGGGCTCTTTTGGCGCGCAGGGAGCAGCTACGGGGAGACGGTGGAGTGGCGCATCCAACGGTGGCGGTGGCGGAGGCTGGGGTGGCCGGAGCTGCCGGCGGCGACCTCTTTTGCGGCTGCCGGAGCTCGGGTGTTCGCGGGACCGGCGCTGCGGTGTGCAAACAAGACGGTGGTCGCGCTAGTTTTACTCTACGGGACGCAACGAGTGCAACGGACGCAGGCGTGGGACCAAAAGGTCACCGGAGCTTCACCGGCGACGAGCCCGTGCGGCGGAGCGTCTCGGCTCCGGTAGAGGGGGTGGCTAGAGCTCGAAATCGAGCTTGGGGTTAGGGGGAAACGGAACAGGGACTCACGGGGATCGTGCAGGGAGGGTCAGCGAGCTCGGGGGCGCGCCGGAGTGGCCGAATTCGACGGAGAAGATCCTCGGCGGCCGGCGAGGGGGAAAACGTCGGGGGCGGCGTTCCGGGGCTCTTCTGGTCGCGTGAGACGACGAGGAGGACGAGGGAGGACTTGCGGAGCTCTGGGAGGCGTCGGGGAGGCGAGAGGGGGATGGTGGCCGCGGCGAACGGCGTCGGTGGCGACGGCTGTGTTCGGGTTCGGGCGAGAGAGAAAGAGCAGAGGGGCGGGGCCTCGAGGAAGAGTGAGAGGGGTCCGAGGGGGCTGCGTGGCGTCGCGGGAGGGAACCAGGGGAGGAGGAGGCAGCCAGGCAGGGAGGAGGTGGCCGGGGCACGTGGCCGCGCGCGCCGGGCGCGTGCCCGCGTCCTTCTGGCGAGGGAAGAAGACGACAGGAGGGGGGGTAGCGGTGGCGGGCTGGGCCAGCGGGAGGAGCTGGGCCGGGCAGGTAAGCAGGTAAGTGGCCGAGGTGGCCGTCTCCCTTTTTATTTTTGCTCTGTTTTATTTTTTTAATCATTGTTTTCTATTTGTTTCAATCTGTTTTGATTTAGTTCAAACACTAAATCATTTTTGTTTCTTCCAATAATTTTTGCAGGGACTGAAAGTAATATTCTAGAGCCCGTCACAAAATATCAGAATTATTGAAGCATTAAAAATATATATAACATATATTTGCTCCAACTCAAATACAATATATATTAGTTCAAAGATCCAAAATGACATGGAAAAATGTGCATCATCTCTGGTTACTGTTTCCAGCATTTTTCCAAAGATGATGAACATTTTTGAAAGCCACTTGGATTGACTGAAAATATTTTAGGTGAACCTGGTGAATTCTTAAAATGCTAGGGTTTGGACAATCCCCATTTCAACTTTCTGTAAAAGTAAACATGATGCATCACCAAAGGCTAGTACTAGTGCAATGCCAGAAGCTAGGGATGTGACACCTCTCCTCAACCTTCCGCTCCTAAATCTTAGAATCCTAATGCCGCAGGTGCTATGTCGGAAATCCATTTTTTTATCCTCTGCCCCAAGGAAAATCAAAGAAGAAGAAAGCCCTGGTATTCTCTCCTTGAATTCAGGAAGATCCAGATACCGAAAGCAATAGGAATGGGAAAGTGGAGCGGGCAATAGGTTTATGACTGAGCACTAGAGCCTAGAATAGCAGGAATGAAGGTTGGGAAATATGCCATGCAAAATTCCAATAAGTTGGCACTACTTTCCCTTTCAATATGAAAAATTGAGTGGAAAAGCATGGGTGGACCAAGCGTTTTAACTAGAATCTAGTGACGGAGATAGAAGAAAGAATGGGAAGAAAGAAGCCATGGGAAAGCTTTATTGAATAGAAATAAGTAGGAGTTACAGCCTTTAAATTTGAGTGAAACGAGCCTTTGACGTAGTCAGAAATTTGACTACCCTTTCACTATTATTATTATTTCGAGTAATAGCGGAAGGAGTGCCAAAGCCCATTTTAGTAGAAAGCTGCTGCCCTTTTATAGTAATGCAGAGTGACATAATCAATCGAATTCGACTGGTTGGTTCCCCTTATTAGTCAATTGCTTTTGACGTATCAGGTGGGAATGGGAGAGCCTCTTTTCTTTTCGCCATGGAATCGGCTTAAGCTCGACCTTTTCTTTCATTTCATATCATAGGGATATAAAAATAAATCCAATTGCGTTTTTCTTAGTTTATAATATCAAAAGACATCCCACAACCCGGTCTTAGGTTCAGAGTCGCTTTGTGGGAACTTCAAGAGAGAGAATAGATATCATAGCTTAATATCAAAGGTCAGGTATACCTGCCTACGTTCGGCATACACATTCACTAGTTCCATTCGGAACCTTTCTCTAGATGGAATCCTGATTCAACTTTCAAATGCAAGAGCAAGAATGCCGTGAGAGAGCCCTATCTAAAAAATGCAAGGCCATATCCCACTTTCTTTAATCGAGCGGGCAAGGGATCGCAAACATCTTTTCGTTTCAGAGAAAAGGTTTTCAGAAGATATCCCGAAGGGGTCTTAGGTAAGGGAAGGAGTGTCGGCGTTCTGGGAACGGGGGTACCTAGACTTGCCTGCCTGCGGCCTGCGGCGTGGCTCAGGGAGTGGCCCAGTACGGCCCATCTTCATCAACGCATACTCAATACCCTCGCGAGGGGCCAAGCCCCGCGGGGCGGACGACAGGACGCTTCCTCGGGCACGGCCTCGTCAGGCTGGCTCGCGAGGAGGCGGAGAGATCAAGGCAGGTACCTCGTGAGGTGCTCACGACGCAAGCCATGACGACCAAGGCCAGGCGGGCGCCAGGCGGGCGCCGGCCTGCGCAGAGTCCTTGTTTCCTCTTTGGTGCAAAGGGGGCAAGCGCAGGCAAGAGTATCAAGCAAAGGCAACCATTTCAGTGCAACAAGACCAAGACCAGCAGGACGGTAGAACGGAGGTCATCGTGGAGCCCAAGCCGGCGTCATCGTCAGGGTCCTTGGCAGGCGAGGACCAACTTTAGTCACGATAATTGTACTAGATGTTCCCCTTCAAAATGGCCAATTGTTGGCGCCCTTCCTGCTTAATATTTGGGGAGAGGCCCTGGGCCTCCGCCTATAAATAGGACTAGCCACCCACAGGGTAGAGGGATCGAGAGAACAAGGATAGAAAGACAGAGAGAGAGAGAAGCGACTGAACTCCCCCTAGCAGTTCATCGCACCAGCCAAGAACAGACCCTCGTGAGGCTGTTCTTCCCTTGTACTATTCCTCGTCAGCCCCAGAGGCAATCTACCACACCACAAACTGGAGTAGGGTATTACACCACAATGGTGGCCTGAACCAGTATAAATCTCGTGTCCCGTGTGTTGTTCTTCGTGTAGTTTTAGATCCTGGCGAGGCGGTGAGACATGGGTAGGCAGGAGGTGTGATCTCCGCGTGCACCCCAGAGTTAGAACCTTGAGGGTCTGCCGGAACCCGAAATCCGACATTTGGCACGCCAGGTAGGGGTGCACCGGAATCTACCTTCCATCGCCTCGCGTTTCGCCGCCCGTCGCATCATCATCACCATGTCCGGCGACCCAACGGGAAATCCCGATCCCTGGGCGGCCTGGCCCGCCCACGTAGAGCCGCTTGCCCAGGGCGACCTCAACCCTGTGCCCCAGGCTGCCCACGGTCCGCAGGGCGCTGCGGGCCGCGGGCGACACGGTCAGACGGCACCAGCTCTCACACTGCGGCAGGTGTGTTCGGCCGCGAGGGCCTCAAGCCACGCCGCGGCCACGGCGCCGTACTCATGGCGGGAGCAGGCAAATTCAAGGGCCGCGCTCACGGTAGCTCGGGAACTGCTACAATGCAGGCTGCTGGAGGGCGGCCGCAACGTGCTGCTGGAGCGGGTGGCAGAGCTCCTGGGCTCCGCCGCCTCGGGGGCTCACCCCTTCTGCACCTAGCTGCTGCCTCAGGCACAAGGCGGACCACACAGAGGCCCCACGCGCGCCCGCACAGCTCAAGCGGATTCCAGGGCCACTCCAACACCAACCTGGCCGTCGGCACCTGGCCACCAACGATGTCGCCTCCGCCTCCGACCAGCGAAGGGGGATCCACTACGGCCCATGGTCCCGGTGAGGCACTACCGCGAGGCATTCGGGGCGGCGGCCCCGGAGGCGTATGTGCCCCACATGGTGGATCAAGGACGCGCCCAGGAGGAAGACCATGGACAGTTCCTCGGCCCAGGTTGGGGAGAAGAAATATCCGAGGCTGAGCTCTTTTCGGAGCCCAGGGAAGGCCTCGTCGACCGCGCTGGAGGCAGCGACTATCGGGTACCGCTAATCCCTCAGGAACAAGCATACGCTAACCATGGATCACAGGAGGTATAGGTCATCGCGGCGGGTGGCTACCCCAATCCAGCAGCTCCCCACCCCTGAGGAGGACGGCACCGGGGGCTACAGGAGAGGGGCCGAGATCCTGCCTCACCCACGCGGCGCTCGGAGCAAGGCGTCCTTAGGAGGTAGGCCCTCTGCCGGGGAGGTGTCCCAGGGCCTACCCCTGGCAAAGGACCCGTGGTCTCCGGGGGAACCGCTGGCGACCGCTCTATCCCATTGGCGGCGTCCTCGGTCTCCGGCCGTCGTCGATGGCGATAGAGTGTGGCGCAAGGCGGGGCCCTCGTCTGGCAATATGAAGCAAGGCCGGTACCTGTGAAGAAGGCCCAGTGCTTGTGAAGCTCGCCGCCCCATGACACTCTCAAGTAATAATGAGTGGGGCTGTACACGCCCCGGAGTCTCCGGAGAGCCGCCCTTGGGCCTCGGGGGCTCCCGCCCACACCCAATGGCAGCACTTAGCTCCACGCTGGTGAGAAGACGTCGAAGACTAGACTAGGTGCCGGACGCGGCTTTTCTGCTCTTTTTGCCTTTCCCCTTGGTTGTCGCTTTTCCCTGTTTGGATTTAAGTTGGATTTAAGCGTGAAACTTGCGTGTGTTCGGTGAAGGGGTGTTTAGTCTCATTCGAGCAATCTCTTGCGTTTTGGTTACCGCTTTCGTCCTTCCAGTTTCAGCTGCCTCCCCTCGTGAGACCCTCGCGAGCCGGGCCAGGCCCAACATGCGCGCAGCCCAGGCTGCCATCGCCACGTCCTCTTAGGAGGTTCTCATTGCAGGTTCAATAGGCTCGTTCAGGAGGCTCTCGGGCCACCACGGCCCCCGCAGGCTCGCTCAGGGCCCACACGGGTTGAAGGTAAACAAGCCAGTTGGCTCATCACAAAACTAGTCGCTCAGTATGGGCATACGGGCGATATCATGTCTACAAATACGCTAACTGCAAGTTTGCACATGAGGGGCTCCCCCTCCCAAAATGCTCTTACAACCCTTAGGGCCAAGCTCGAGCTCTCTCTGCGCAGGGTAAGAAGCAGGAACAGCGCGCGATCAATCAGATAAATCCCGCAATGCATCCTCGAGGGCACCTCCGGAGTCGGCACTAGCGTCGCTATCCTCGCCGTCGCCTTCTACGCCGCCGCCATCAGCACCTGGGTCATTCTCCACTCCGCCCTCACCAGCGCCTAGGCCATTCACCACTCCGCCCTCATCAGCAGCTACGACCACACCGTCGTCATCAGCGGTGAAGGCCCTAACAAGGGAGTCCATGTTGTCTTCCACCCAATGCACCAGATTGCCCCGGACTGCTAGGTGTACCGGTGCGATGGCGGCATCAAAGTCAAAATGGGGGTTCATGTTCTGAAGGTGACTGAAGACACGAGAAAAAGCACGCCCAAGTAGGGCATGGCTCCTCTCCTCCACCAACATGTCGGCTCTGCCCGAACGAGTCTCCAGCTGCGTCACCACATCGGTGAAGAACTGAAGGTTACCAGCATAGTTAACCACACGACGCTCCCCAACAGTTGCCTCGCAGATGATGGCCAAGGCCGTGTTAGCTCTTTCCCGGAGCTCACGGAGCATGGGGCTGTGCATGTGCTCCAGGGTCTGCCGCTGGCGTATCTCGTCCTCGTTCCGCCGCGCAATGGCCTCAGCCGCGTCCACCCTTTGATGGAGAAGAAGCACCTCGGCGCGGGAGGAAGCCAGTTCCGCCTGTGCCGCGCCAAGTGCGGCCCCGGCAGCGTCCGCACGCCGCATCACTTCATCTAGCTTGGCCTTCAGGGCGGTGGTCCTGCCCTCTGCTTCGACCTTGATCAACTCCAGCCTTGCCTCGAACTCGCGCTCGAGATTCGAGCGAGCCGCCGCCACCCGGCGATCAACCTCTTCTGTGGCTCGGGCTTCCCTCGCGGCAACTTCATCCTCCGCCTGCGCCACCAGGGGCTCCCTCGTCTCCAATTGCTCGAGGTCCAGGGTGCGCTCGGTGGCCTCCAGCGTCAGTGCCTCCTCACGTTTCCGAAGGTCCGCCTGATCAACCGAGCCCCCCTTCATCGACGCAAGGGCCGCCTCACGCAACTCCACCTGTTGCTCCAGGGAGCTACTCCAGGCCCAGAGCTCCCACGCCCGCTCTTCTGTGGCCCTGCGCTGCTGGTCAGCCTCCTGAGCCTCCAAGACGGCCCGGGAGCAGGCCTCCCTAGAAGCCGCCAACGACGCCTCAGCTATTATCAAGGTCTAGCTGGTGGTGCGCAAGGGCAATGGCCACCTTCAGCTTGTGCCTCTCCTCAGCTAGGCGTAGGCCCTCAGCCTCAAGGCACGCATCCTCGTCAGCGAGCTCTACACCAAGCTGGCTCACTGCGTCCGCCGCCCTCCAGAGGAACCCTTGGCGGAGGGTGCGGCGCTCCCGAGCAGGCTCAAGCACGTCTTCCGCGTCATCCTTCTCCTCGGGCGCACGCGGAGGGCCACGAACCAGCGCTCCCCCTCTAGGCAGAGGGCTGGGGGCTGGCGCCCTCGCGATGGCCGAACGCGCCTCGTCAGAAGCCTGGCCCAGAGCCAGTTCGTCCTCCAAGGAAGAATGCAAGGCCGACCTCAGCCAGTCGCCGTCCACAACCAATCGAAGAGCCCAGGGCAGGCTGGCTATGCCCCGGGAGGGCTCGCGAAGGATGGTCGCGAGGTGCGCAAAATCAGGATGCATCACAAGATGGCCCACCTCTCCAACCGGCCTCACCACAAGGGCACTGCTGGAGCTCGGGGCGCTTGGGGAAGGTGGAGAGGGCGAGGCCTGGAGGGATGGCTCCTCAGCCATCTCTGTGAACTCGGCAGGAAGGGCCCTGCAGGGCAATGATCAGCTGAAGCAGCAGGAAAGTAAGGAACTGAGAAAGGGAAAGGCTTACTCATCAGTGGCGAAGTACTTCCTGCGCTTTAATAGGCGGCAAGGGTAATCATCACCCAAGGTCTCCCTTCTCTTTCGAAGAGCCTCGAAGTCCACGCGGAAGTGGCCCAGGAGCTCGGTGCAGGGGTCAGCCTGCGACGAGGAAGAAGCGCCAAAGTGACCGGCGTCAGGGACATCGTCCTGGCGCACGCCGCCAGACGCCGCACCAAGAAGGGTGACCGGGGCCTCAGGGGCCTCTGCCGCGGGAGCCGCGGGCCGCGGCTCAACACCTTCAGCCGCCGCAGGGCAGGCCTCAGGAGCTGCCGCCTCAGGAGTGCCGCATGGGGTGATCTTCCCGGTGGTGGCCCCCTCATCCCCCGGTGGCCCTTGCCTTCCAGCTCCACCACTCGAGGAAGGACCGTCGCGGGCAACCGGAAGGGCAACCACCAGAACTGGGTTCTCACAAGGCCCCACGAGGCATGCGGGGCACAGCCCCCATTCGTCGAAGCTGGGCATCTGCTTCACAAAATCACCCCTGTTTGAGCAAAGGTACAGCAGGGCGCCCCCATGACGGATGCTGCCAGGGGAAGGGTCCCCAGTTAGGATCATGAGAACCTTCCTCAGCACTTCAGGCGTCAGATCGTCCTCCTGGAGACTCATGCGGTCTTCACGCCCCCCGAAGGCCCACATCTGGTGGGAATGGCGCTGGAGAGGGGCAATGCGGCATAGGAGGAACTCCTTCACCACCTTGGGCACCGTCACACCGAGCGCCCTCAAGTTTGCAAAGCGATGCCAAATGAAGACGAGCCGGGGACTCGTGAGCGTCTCCTGGCCCCAGCCCAAATTGGGTATAGCAGGCAAGGTCGGCTCCGAAAGCAGGGGCTGGCACCCCGACATCCACATACAGCCACCGCACACGGAACCCGGTCATAGGCGGAGGAAGGCTGAAATCGATTCCCGAAGCCGCTGTTTCTGGTGCGGCAAGGAAGCTCACGCACCCCGAGCATTGGGTGGGGTCACTGAGACGCAAAGAGAAGAAGTGGCGCAGCAAGGCAACTGAAGGAGGAATGCCCATCATAGCCTCACAGACAAAAGCGAAAACGGCAAGAAGAGTAATGGATTCTGGACCCAAATGCATCATGTGGGTCTGGTAATGGGAAAGCACAGCGTTGAAGAAATCAGAAAAGGGGGGAACCAGACCCGCCCACAGGGCGTTGGCAAAGTACCGGACCTTGGTGACTATTCTGTCAATGGAGAAGTGGGACGCGGGCCAGACCGTCGTCCTCCCGCACTCATTGAAGATGGTGGCGAGGGCAGAACTGACCTTGTCCAAGCCTTCTCGGTTGAGTATGATCGACCGGTCGATGGCAGGAGTCGTCGATGGCGATGGGTGGGGCGAGGGCACAGGCTTTTGTCCTTTCCCCTTCTTCATCAAAGCCATAGCAATAGGAAGGGGGAGGATTCCAGATTGGATTGGAAGCGGACACTGGAGCTCGAGAGAAGGAAGAGCAGGAGGCGCGTGCGCGGCGAGAAGAGGGGCGACTGTGTGCAACCGCGTGTCCGCCTAGCTTGGCGCAAAATAAGGAGGCGTGGGGGAACAGGGACACCCACGTCCAATCGACCGCCACGCGGCACCCAAGGCCGCAGGCTATTGGGGACCATGGCGCTTCGTACTTGCCCCTTCGCTTCCCTGCTAAGCCAAGTCCGGGCGCGCCTTGGGCCCGGGGGCTACTGTCGGAGTTCTGGGAATGGGGGTACCCAGACTGGCCTGCCTGCGGCCTGCGGCGTGACTCTGAAAGTGGCCTAGTACGGCCCATCTTCATCAACGCATACTCAAGACCCTCACGAGGAGCCAAGCCTCGCGGGGCGGATGACAGGAGGCTTCCTCGAGCACGGCCTCGTCAGGCTGGCTCGCGAGGAGGCGGAGAGATCAAGGCGGGGTACCTTGCGAGGTGCTCATGACACAAGCCATGACGACCAAGGCCAGGCAGGCGCCAGGCGGGCGCCGGCCTACGCAGAGTCCTTGTTTCCTCTTTCATGCAAAGGGGGCAAGCACAGGCAAGAGTATCAAGCAAAGGCAACCATTTCGGTGCAACAAGACCAAGACCAGAAGGATAGCAGAACCGAGGTCATCGTGGAGCCCAAGCCGGCGTCATCGTCAGGGTCCTTGGCAGGCGAGGACCAACTTTAGTCACGATAAGTGTACTAGATGTTCCCCTTCAAAATGGCCAATTGTTGGCGCCCTTCCCGCTCAATATTTGGGGAGAGGCCCAGGGCCTCCGCCTATAAATAGGACTAGCCACCCACAGGGTAGAAGGATCTAGAGAACAAGGATAGAAAGACAGAAAGAGAGAGAGAAGCGACTGAACTCCCCCTAGCAGTTCATCGCACCAGCCAAGAACAGACCCTCGCGAGGCTATTCTTCCCTTGTACTGTTCCTCGTCGGCCCCAGAGGCAATCCACCACACCACAAACTGGAGTAGGGTATTACACCACAATGGTGGCCTAAACCAGTATAAATCTCCTTTCCCTTGTGTTGTTCTTCGTGTAGTTTTAGATCCTGGCGAGGCGGTGAGACATGGGTAGGCAGGAGGTGTGATCTCTGCGTGCACCCCAGAGTTCGAACCTTGAGGGTCTGTCGGAACCCGAAATCCGACAAGGAGTGACAGCTCTATTCAATAAGCTGGCTCTTTAAGGGAATATAGGGCATCTCCTAAAATGTAGAAGTTTGGTGCTTTAGAGATAGGGCCGGCATGCTTTGCTGGAAAGCAATAAGTCAACAAAACAAGGTTGGTCTACCCCCTAACAAAGGTTTCGCTCGACGACCCTGTATCCATTCTCGATTAAAGCACGGAGAGTTAGCTTTATTATCTCCAGTTTTGTCACACCCAATAAGTGACCCTATCCTAAAGGGACTCAAAGGTCCCACCAAGGATAGAAGGACATATTGGAGACGCTTTTGCATGGTGGATATCATTAAAACGTACCATTACAAAAAAGTTGGGGATACAAGAGGCATACAGTCCCACATGAATACAACAACCTCATCATACATAAGGGCAACATCCGACTAAGGATGAAACACAAAATGAAACTCAACGACATCCACCCTGCTAGCCCAGGCTGCCGACCTGGAACCTAACCCCTGAACGATGAAGCAAAATAAGAACTCAAAGCAAGCAAGCATCACTCTCACGTCATGATCATCGCATTACCTGTACCTGCAACTGTTATTGTAGTAATCTGTGAGCCACAAGGACTCAGCAATCCCATTACCATGGGTATCAAGACTAGCAAAGCTTAATTGGGTATGGAATGGATAAGTGGTGAGGTTGTAGCAAGCGACTAAGCAATGTATAGTGGCTAACTTACGAGTACAAGAATAAGATGAGAAGCTACGCAAACGGTCGCAAACTAGTAATGTTCAAGAAGTGATCCTGAACTACTTACGTTCAAACATAACCCCACCGTGTTCTCTTCTCGACCCTCTCGAAAGAGACCGTCACAGTTACGTACACGGTTGGTGTATTTTAATTCGAATCTGGTGTCAAGTCTTCTACAACCGGATATTAAAAATTCCTATCTGCCACATAACCGCGGGCATGGCTCTCGAAAGTTTAAACCCTGCAGGGGTGTCCCAACTTAGCCCATTATAAGCTCACGATCCGCGAAGACAAACCTCCATCGCGGGACATCCGATCAGACTCGGGGTCCCGGTGCACAAAATATTTCGACAATGATAAAACTAATCCAGCAAAGCCTCCTGGCGTGTCGACACCCTGATAGTAGCCGCGCGTATCTCGTCTCAGGCCACATCCGGATAGGTCAGGCTATGAGTAAAACCAGATCCTCGGGTTGTCCCGTGGTGGCCCCGCAGTCTGCCCGTTTAGGACCAACACCATCAAGGCTGGCCCCCCATGCTATGTAGAAAATCCTCAGGTTCATGATGCCCTGTGAAAATTTATTATCTAGTTTAAGTATTATTATGGAAAATGTTAAAACCAATGTTGGGCCTTGCTGGAGGAGTTTTATTCAAAGCGAACTGTCAATAGGTGCCCATGAACCCACACCATGTTAGGGACGCAAAATCAAGGAACATAACACCGGTATGACGGAAACTAGGGCGGCAAGAGTGGAACAAAACACCAGGCATAAGGCCGAGCCTTCCACCCTTTACCAAGTATATAGATGCATTAATTAAATAAGAGATATTGTGATATCCCAAAATAATCATGTTCCAACATGGAGCAATCTTCAACTTCACCTGCAACTAACAACGCTATAAGAGGGGCTGAGCAAAGCAGTAACATAGCCAAACAACAGTTTGCTAGGAAGGGTGAAAAGGTTAGAGGCTGACATGGCAATTTGGGAGGCTGGAAAAGCAAGTGATAGGTAGCGCATCATAGCGATAGAATGAAGCAACTAGCATAGCAATGATAGTAGTGAGATTCGGGGTGACGGTCATCTTGCCTGAAATCCTGCTAGGAAGAAGAACGAACCCATGAAGAAGATGAACGGGCGAAGACGAACCAAGCATAGACGAACGAATCCTCACAATCGCAACGGAACAGGAACTATCGAGAGGAAGCACAACCGGAAAGAAGCAAACAACATAGTAAACAAACAACACCTGAACAAGGCATGATGCACAACCAAGTATGATGCATGACAAGGTTAAATGTTGTTAACATGGCAAGAGGTGAAGCATAACAAAATTACCTATCTAGGCAATTTTAAATGAGGCCGGAAACAACAAACAACAATTCCGGAAAATCCCCATGTGCCTATTTCGAATTGCTACTGTTCTGCCCTATACACAATTTTAAAGTCGTTAAGCATGAAAAATAAGTGCATCAAGTTAATCTATGCATTTTTCTACCCTATTTACATATATAGTTTATTTAAAATAGAGTTACGGTTATTTAGTTATGAAATAAATCATTTTAGCATGTGATTTATGCAAATTAATGCAAACAGCAATTTTAAATATTTTTAACAGGGATGAAAGTTACATATTGTTAAAGAACATGAAAATCTGATCCAGATGCATATATGACATGTTTCCTTTGGATGCATGGATATTTAATTATTAACATTCCAAAATAGTAGCATTTCCTGTAAATATGAATGCACTGGAAATGCTAAAAAACACAGAGCAGAGGAAAAAGAAGATACATGCACGGGCCAGAGCAACACAGTGCAGCGGCCCGGGAGTGAAAGAGTCCCAAGTGACCAGGCATGCGCTGTTGGAAAAAAACCAGAGGGGAAAAGAATTGAGGCTCCTGGGATTCGATACCTGGACCCTTTGGTGTTGGTGCGCTCACTTGACCAGTCGTGCTATCTGAATCCTTGTTATTACAAAGAGACCGAGTCTTCTTAAACAAAGAATGAGCAGGATGAGCTTTTGGCCATGGATGACCGGTGATGCTTGGTGTGGACGCCGGCGAGCAACGCGGCGGCAAAAGCGGATGAAGAACACCGGCGGGGGTGCGAAAAAGGAGGAGGGAGCTGCTACGGAACGAGCACGTGCGTGCGCACATGTGTGGTTGTGTGCAGGCATGATCCTGCGGCCATCGCGGTGATGCACAGCGAGTCAGAAGCTACAGCGGAGTTATGCAAGGCGCGCGGACGAGGTGGGAAAGCTGTTGTGCATGATGCGGCTGCTGTGGACGTGCGCATGGTGTGTGTGATATGCGGGAGGGGTGTGAGTGCGTGGAGCTCGTGGACGAGCAGAAGCTTTCCTCAGTCATGGTGGTGGCGAGATGAAGCAAGGCCACGGGCTCGCAATCGAGCGCGGCTGTGCACGTGAGATGATCCAGAGCGGGGGCGAAGTGTGAAGAACCACGGCGACTACTGCAACTACACAACAAAATTCAGAACTCGTCGGAGCATCGAGAACAAGAAGATGGCATGGATCTATCGACTACTCCGGCGATTGAATCACTATCCAAAAGAGCAGAGATTACGTTGGGTATACCTAGTATACCTGTGACATGAGGATGCGGTCGGGGACACAGAATATAGACGGAGAGGAGGTGAGGAACTCCGGTGGACTTGCTGTCCGTGAAGAAGATGAAGCAGAGGACGAAGTAGACATCGAGGAAGGCGTCCTCGGGCTAGGATCGGCGTCAGAACGGGCTCGGGGAGGTGTTGCGGTGCTCGGGGTCGGGGGAGGGTAGGCCGGCGATGCTCCTACTCTGGTTTTGAGCTCTTGCTTGAGCCGGCCATGGTGGCTGCAGGGAGGAGATGGAGCGGGGAGGAGCTGCCCTCCTGGGTGGCGGTGGTGAAGGAAAACGAGAGGGAGAAGGGGAAACCCTAGGGCATGGCTGCTGGATTAAAAGGAGGGTATAAGACGGCACGACCTCGGCGTCCATGAAGCTCACGGTGCGAGCGCGAGTGCTCTGTCTCTGGAACAGAGACGGCAACACAATGGGGCAGGTGGCCGTGAACAGAGTTGGGCCAGGTGGGTTGCATGGGAGGTGAGCTGGGCTGCGGCTGCTGGGTTGCTGCTGCTCCTACTGCTTCTGCCTTCTTTTATTTCTTCAAACAGAATAAAAGAGCAAAAATCACAGAGGAAAACAAGATGTATGAGGAAGAAATGAATATACCCCTAGAGTACAGGAATTATGTAGTATTTGATAAAATTGAGTTGGGCATTTTTATAGGTAGAAAAATAATCCACGTTTGAATTAAATTCAAACTTGAGCCATTTTTGATCCCAACCAAAGCAACTCCAAATGGGATCATATTGAAAGAGAGGTATAAGGGCATTGAGTGAGATTATCAGGAAATAAATGAACATTAATGGAAGCATGAACAATGTCACTTGACATGAAGGCCAGAATTTGAAATAAAGGAAGAAGTGGATAGGTTGTGCACTTGTGTGGAATAGTTGATGGGAAAGATGAAGATGGATAGCACACCAACAATAAACCAATATGAAGAATGCAACCCACATGATGATCATGATGCAATAAATGACAAGAGGCACAATGCAATGTAAACCATGATGATCATGAAGCAAGAAGCAAATATGACAAGGCACTGAACATGATCATGGCAACAATCATAGGGAAAAGAAATATGAAAAACAATCATGACAATGCCACACACAATAAACATGTGGCAACAACTAAAATAAATGGGAGGCAACTGGAGCATCGGTCTCGGGGCGTTACAAGTTTGATGCTATCTTCTCCATGACTTGGTTCTTATGGATCTCCTCCAGGTCCCAGGCATCTTGTCTCTAGCTCTGCTCTCTATCAGTAGTAAAATCAGTACTTTGTCTTTGCCTGTCTCTGTCCATTCCTTCAGCACTGATGGACTCGGAGTGGCATAACCCCTTTAATAAGAACCATAAGACCTAAAGCGAGGAGATAGAATCGAAAGAATGATAGCAAGTTCTTTGAAAGTGGGAAGAAAGCCAAGGATATGATGGTGAGTAGGGTCTTCCAAATCAATCAGGAAAGCATGAGCTGAGAAGGAACACGGCTTTCCACGCCTTGACAAGTGGATCTACCAAGAATAGCTTTTTCAGCCGTTACTTATTGTATAATAGCTCGATCCGCTCACGCATGTGATTGATTTCTCCCCTCTCTTTCGAAAATCTTCCATTCGAACAGGAAGATTCCCTTCTTGCTGTGTATCCAGAACCTGAGGATGATAAGGATCTATAAAGGTTCTTTGATTGAGCTCTTGCTTCAGCTTATTTTGTTGCCGATGACCAGGACCCATCTTATTTGCTGAAAACCTGTCTGTTTAGGGACTCTTTCCTTTCAATGGACATACTTGCCTAGAACTGATTCTACCTTGAGAGCGCTTCCCTCTTTTCTGATTCCTCCCCTTTGACCACCGAAAATACAACTTCTAATAGCCATTTCTATTTTTAGATGTTTCAAACAAGTGATTTTACACTTTTATCCTTCATGTCTTTCCCCGATAGAGGAGTTTGACCCTTCCACTTCTGCCTTTTCCCTTTGTACTTCTTCCTGCAATTGAGATCCCTGTTCAGGAAGAATATCTCGCTCGTGCTTTTTTTGCGAGGAATTCGCTCTACTTTTTCCAGCGATGAGTGATTGAGTAAGGTGTAATTCAATCTGTGTTATGACCTACCTTTTTTGATTGAAGTAAACGAGAGCTTTACTTCTTCTTTTCAAACCCTAAGGTTTGAGATCGTCCTCGGGTCGGATTCCAATCCTTTTCTCTCTTTTAAAATTCCATAGATATAGATGTCTCGACTGCCGAATCTGAATCCTTAGAACTACTTGATTCCGTTGATTCACTGTCCATTTGTCCTTCAGCCGGATTAATGGTTAACGACTTTGACAGCCTTTCCTTGACACAAGGTTTTTAATCCATCTCCCCCGCTTAGGGAAGTAAGGGGAAGTAGCGAATTCCGATTCCTTCATGGGGAATCAACGAAGGCAGCCGCTCCAGCAGCTTTAGTACTTAAGTTAACGCCCCAACCCTTATCCCGCGATGAGAAGGTAGATGCGGTAAGCCAACTCCTATTCTTCTTGCAGAAAGGGCATTCAATGCCATCTTCATTCCCTTCCTTGCTTCGAGGAGCAGGTCGAATAGTCAAAGAAGGGGATGGCTAATTCCAGGAATAGAGTAGCATTCTCAAGCACTACCCTTCGTTTTTTTTCAGTCCATATAAAACAGTCAATCTACCAGCAGCAGAGGCTGCAGATACATGTCCGCCACCTGTTTATCTACTACCATAAGCGGGATCAGTTGCAGGTAAAGAGTGTTGTGAGGGCTTTCATTTGCGTGTTAAGGGCAGTTTCTGTTATGCACTAGAAATCTGTGCCGTTAGTCGAATGCTCAGAATGAAAGAATGACTATTTCCTTGCTGGAACATAATGACAACCGCAGGAATTCGAAATAAGACATGTTAAGTTTCTCCTCTTTCTGTCTAATGACTACTATGACATTCCTAGACTATAACATTCCTACGGAGTGCTACCCATAGATTACGGAACGCTTGGCATATGTTGATTGAGTCCCGAGTATAGCTCCCTCACTCGCTCTACTATGAATCACGAATTAGCGTATGAAAAGCGGCGATCTTTCTCTATTTCTTCCTGTTCCACCAAAACAAACAAGTTGTTTTTGGCCGTCAGGCAAACTTAGTTCTTCGTTCCTCCGGTAATTGGATTGATATATAAGTATTGGGGTTGTCACCCGTATGCTTCTTATCTTTGGCTTCGAACAAGGGGAGTCCTTTCAAGCTTCATCAAATCCATGGCACAAGGTCTGTTTTTCATTATAGAATCGAGCACTGAACAAAGGGACAGAACTACTAACTAAACTGTAGCGAGCTAATACCTAAAGTGGAACTCTGAAATAGCACACATTCATTCAATTATTTGAAGCTAAGGTGCGGGAAAAGAATACATAAGGTTAGATATGAACTAGTTGACTGCTCGATTGAGGGACTACGATGCATTTTACTCATGTCTTTATTGCATTCCAAGATTCATTCATATTCGACCATAATGAGACTCAATAACGAAACTAGGGCCCTTGCTTTCCCAATTGGAGCAGGAAACTTCCAACCAAATAGGTGGGACCCGAAAGAAGAGATAAATGAAAACTATCTCTAGAGAATTGAAAAGAGGTGTGCGAACTATGTTATTGAATCGGCCATGAAAACCTAAAATGAAGGAATAGGGGGTCTAGGATAAGCATGTATTGGAGGCGGGTTTCCAAATAAGTCAATAGCTATCCTTCGCTATCTGGGGTAGCTCACTCTATGAGATAAGTTTCATGTATGGTTCGAAGCAGTTAACTCCCTTTTAAGGAGCGATCGATTAGCCTCGACCATGACCGGTCTAGAAACTCTCTCATTGAGCTTCTCTTTTGCGCCTGCTTTCTTCTTGATTTATTGCAGCAGCTAGTCTCCCTTTTCCAAATTTGATTATAAGTGAAGTGAGTTACGTTTCAAGAAATTCCATCCATTTCATCGCCCAGAGTAATACCCAGTCCTGCCAATCTCTACGACAATCTCTGGTGTGGTTTAGTTGATGTTTTTCTATTATGAAAAGCAAGGAAACACTAGTAATGGTAGAACTTAGAAATCTAAGGCTGAAGGCTAGTTTCATTAATGAGTCTCACCTATTTCTTACTTCCCCTACCAGCCCTACCTACATCACCTTTCATATGGAACAGGCATGCTTTAGTGATGGGGCTAGCCGCTTTCACAAGAAATCAAACCAAACAAAGACACTTAGCATAGGAGTAGATTAGGGCATCTAGTGCTCTGTTCATCGTCTGAGGACTATAAGGTGCCAAGGGAAATAGCTAAATCCCATTGGATATCCCTAGCCTTGGTGGATCAGTGCAGTGAGAAAAAACTCTTCCATTCTATCTATGGTAGATAAAGGAGCTTCAAAGCCGTAGCCATCCTCATGGCCTTTTCACTTTTCTAAGTGCTATATACGAGCAAAGGGAGGAGGTATCTATGGATAGAGTACTATCAGAACCCAACCCTGAAAGCTATGACATTAAGGGACACAACGGATGAAGTGGCGTAGATCGGGGAAAGCGGAAAAACTCAGACAACTACTACTAAAGAAGACTCGGTCCTATAATGCCGAGATCCTAGTTAAAGTTATGGTTACTACCCAGAGAGGAATGTGATTCAGAATATGAAGTTTCTGAGAGGCGCCTAAGGCTAAGATAAGGTTAGGGAAAGAAGAAGACAACAAGATTATGGCAGGCAGCCAACTCATCGAGTAAAGGCTTCCACGGCGGGTTGACCAAAATGAGGATCCCAAATGGCATGAGCAATAGGTCTTACGTGCAAACGATCCTGTATCCAGCCTTGCCAAGCTACATGAAACAGATTTCTGGACGTCCATAGAAAGATTACTTCTAACTGCCCAAAGTGAGAAGCAAAAATGTTCTGATAAAGACGTTCCTCAGTAATATCATCATGACTTTTGAAATCATGTGCGGTAGTGATAATTCCCAAGTGCAGGGAATCATCGTAGCAATTCCCAAAGGTGGAAGTGATAAGTATGGAGTGTCGAGCCCACAAGGAGCTAAAGGTCAGATCAATATTCTCTCAAGCCCTATCTGCCACTGATATGACTCTACGTGCACCGAACGTTTGCTTCCAACTAGAAACAAGAAATAAAACTGTGTTGTGGGTATGAAGAGGATAACTTCGTATGACATCAGAGAGCTAAAATTTAAAAGTAGGTGTTGTTATCATAAAGTTATAATATATTACTAAATAATATAAATAGCGAGTGTGGAATAATGGTGGATCTGTGTGCGGAATTGTCCTAAGCAATTGTTAACAAGATCGATAGTCGTCATTGCAATTTCATATGAGGGAGAGGCATAAACTAACATACTTTTCCTACTTGGATCATATGCACTTATGATTGGAACTCTAGCAAGCATCCACAAATACAAAAGATTCATTAAGGTAAAACCCAACCATAGCATTAAAGCATCAAGTCCCCTTTTATCCCATACGCAACAACCCCCTTACTCGGGTTTAAGCTTCTGTCACTCTAGCAACCCACTATAAGTGAATCATGAACGTATTGCAACACCCTATAGCGGGAATCCCTCACGATTGCGCAACACGGAGGGCACCATAGGACAGCACCAAAATAAAACATACAACTCGTACCAATCTAGATCATCAATTAACTCAAAGATAGAAGATATCTACTCAAAACATGATAAGATGGCAACACATCATTGGATCATAATATGTGGCATAAAGCACCATGTTCAAGTAGGGATTACAGCGGGGTGTGGGAGAGTGGACCGCGTAAAAGAGATGGGGATGGTGATGATGATGGTGATGTTGATGAAGACGATCACCGCGGCAATGATTCCCCTCCCGGTGGCACTCCGGTGCCACCAAGAGAGAGGAGGAGAGGTTCTCCCCCTTGTGCTTCCTCCTCCATGGCTTTCCCCCTCTGGTCCTTGGCCTTCATGGCAATGATGGCCCCTCCGAGATCCTCCTCCATGGCCTCCGGTGATGATGGCCCCCTCCGGTAGGGTGCCAGAGAGGGCCTAGATTGATTTCTCGTGGCTACAGAGGCTTGCGGCGGCGGAACTTCCAATCTAGGTTAATTCCCGAAGGTTTCTCTATTTATAGGAATTTTTGGCGTTGGTTTCACGTCAGCGAGGTCTCTGGGCTGTCCACGAGATAGGGGGCCACGCCCTAGGGGGGGGCGCCCCCCACTCTTGTGGGCAGCCCGGAACTCTTCTGGCCCAACTCCGATGCTCCTTGGTCTTCTTTTGGTCCATAAACAATCCTCAAAAATTGGCACGTCGATTGGACTCCGTTTGGTATCCCTTTTTTGCAAAACACAAAAACAAGGAGAAAACAAAAACTGGCACTGGGCTCTAGGTTAATAGGTGTGACGCCCCCGATTCAATCCTACACTAATCATGCACGCAAACGTGTACGATCAAGATCAGGGACTCACGAGAAGATATCACAACACAACTCTAAAAACATAAATAAGTCATACAAGCATCATAATACAAGCCAGGGGCCTCGAGGGCTCGAATACAAGTGCTCGATCATAGACGAGGCAGCGGAAGCAACAATATCTGAGTACAGACATAAGTTAAACAAGTTGCCATAAGATGGCTAGCACAAACTGGGATACAGATCGAAAGAGACGCGGGCCTCCTGCCTGGGATCCTCCTAAACTACTCTGGGTCGTAGTCAGCGGCCTGTACGTAGCAGTAGGCACCTCCAGTGTAGTAGGAGTCATCGTCGTCGGTGGCGTCTGGCTCCTGAGCTTCGGCATCTGGTTGCGACAACCAGGTAGAAGAGAAAGGGGGAAAAGAGGGAGAAAAGCAACCGTGAGTACTCATCCAAAGTACTCGAAAGCAAGGATCTACACTACATATGCATGGGTATATGTGTAAAGAGGCAATAACGGTGGACTGAACTGCAGAATGACAGAATAAGAGGGGGATAGCTAGTCCTATCGAAGACTACGCTTCTGGCAGCCTCCATCTTACAGCATGTAGAAGAGAGTAGATTGAAGTCCTCCAAGTAGCAACGCATAGCATAATCCTACCCGGCGATCCTCTCCTCGTCGCCCTGTTAGAGAGGGATCACCGGGTTGTATCTGGCACTTGGAAGGGTGTGTTTTATTAAGTATCCGGTTCTAGTTGTCATAAGGTCAAGGTACAACTCCAAGTCGTCCTGTTACCGAAGATCACGGCTATTCGAATAGATTAACTTCCCTGCAGGGGTGCACCACATTTCCCAACACACTCGATCCCATTTGGCCGGACACACTTTCCTGGGTCATGCCCGGCCTCGGAAGATCAACACGTCGCAGCCCCACCTAGGCACAACAGAGAGGTCAGCACGCCGGTCTAACTCCTATGGCGCAGGGGTCTGGGCCCATCGCCCTTTGCACACCTGCACGTTGCGTACGCGGCCGGAAGCAGAACTAGCCCCCTTAATACAAGAGAAGGCTTATGTTCCAATCCGGCGCGCGCCGCTCAGTTGCTGACGTCACGAAGGCTTTGGCTGATACCACGACGCCGAGTGCCCATAACTGTTCCCGCGTAGTTTGTTAGTGCGTATAGGCCAGTAGCCAGACTCAGATCAAATACCAAGATCTCGTTAAGCGTGTTAAGTATCCGCGAACGCCGAAAATGGCCAGGCCCACCTCTCTCCTAGGCGGTCTTAACCTGCCTTGTCGCTCCGCCACAAAGTAACAGTCGGGGGCTGTCGGGAACCCAGGCCCACCTCTACCGGGATGGAGCCACCTGTCCTTCCAGCCCCCACATCAGAATCACTTGCGGGTACTCAACGAGCTGACCCGACTTTAGTCACCATCTGTATAGTATATGTATGTATAGTATATACCCGTCATCACCTCCCGAGGGATCACGGCCCAATAGTATAGCATGGCATACTCACAAGAATGTAGGGCCTCTAATGGTAAACTAGCATCCTATACTAAGCATTTAGGATTGCAGGTAAGGTATCAATAGATGTAGCAACAATGACAGGCTATGCAACAGAATAGGATTAATCGAAACAGTAACATGCTACACTACTCTAATGCAAGTAGTAGAGGGTAGAATAGGCGATATATGGTGATCAAAAGGGGGGGGGGCTTGCCTGGTTGCTCTGGCAAGGAGGGGTCGTCAACTCCGTAGTCGAACTGGGGTCGCCGGCAGTCTCGGGGTCTACCGGAAAGAATTAACGGAGGGGGAACACAATAAATAACAAAGCAATCAAAGCATCACAAAGCGTAACATGGCAATACGCGGTGCTAAGTGTGCCCAACGCGGTAGTAGGTGATACCGGCGAAAGGGGGAAACATCCGGGAAAGTATCCCCGGTGTTTCACGTTTTTGGACAGATGAACCGAAGGTGAAATGTTGCAAGTTCACTATGCTAGGGATGCGTGGCGGACGAACAGGCTGTGTATACGGATTCGTCTCGTTGTTCTAAGCAACTTTCATGTAGAAAGTATTTTGATCCGAGTTACGGATTATTTTCTATGATTTATCAAAGTTTTATGCATTTTTGAAATTTATTTAATTAATTAACTCGAACATTATCCAGAATAGTGTATGCTGACGTCATCAGTCAGCAGTCAACAGGACGTTGACTGGGTCAAACTGATGTGTAGGTCCCACTGGTCATTGACTTAGTTAACTAAACAAGATTAGTTAATTTAATTTAAGTGATTAGATTAATTAATTAGGCTTGATTAGATTAATTAACAGGATTAATTAAGTAAATTAATTATCTTAATTAATTAATTGTATTATTATTATTATTATTTATTTTTATTCTATATATATTTTTTCTTTTTTTAATAATGTTTCAGGGGGGTGGGGCCCCTCGCCATAGACCCAGGGGGCCTAGCGGGCGTAACGGGCTGCGGGCACGCGCCCGAGTCCACACGGGATGGGGGCGACGGGCAGCTGTGCGGGCGCTCGCCCGCAGGGAGCGGCGGGACGAGGCCAGAGGCCAGGGCGGCCGCGGTGGCGGAGAGGGCCGCCGCAGCGGACGGCGGACGCAACGGGAGTGGGATGAGGCCCCGGACGGCGGCGGCGACCCGGGCGGACGCGGCCAGGTGTCGCAGGGTAGAGACGGCGGCGGGCGCAGGCAGCACGGGGCGATGGGCGTCATGGCTGCGGCTGGATGGCGCTAGTCGCACGTGCGAGGGCGCACGGGAGCGCATGCGCGCGCGCTCTGGGTCGAGTAGGGGCGAACAGGGTGCGGGCCAATGACGTGCAACAGAGAGGGGGAGAAGAGGAGAGGGAGGCCATGGCCTCACCGGTGTTGCAGAGAAGAGGGTCGGCGAGGCTTGGTGGAGCCTTTGGGGAGGAGGATGGGGACGACGGCGACGTAGAGGAGGACGTCCGGCGAGGAGTCGAAGAGGAGGACGGCAGGGCGATCCGCGAGGCAGCTCCGACGACGGCGGTGTCCAGCGGCGTCGAGGTCGGTAGATGAGCACGTCGGGGAGGAGGCGAGGAAGAGGCGGTCCGGCGAGCCAGCGACGAAGCTCGAGGGCAGGCGCAGCAGTGTGGTTGAGGTGGAGGACGAAGACGGGCGGCGAGGTGGTGCAGTGCACGACGAGGAGTAGTCGAGGACGAATCGTTCCGACGGAGAGGCGGTTCGGTGGCCCTGGTCCGGTGGGGAGGCGGCGTTAGCGAGGTAGAGGCAGGGTGGCGGCGCCAGGGGCGGCGGCACCCTCGGGGGCGTGCGGTAGAGGGGTGGGAAGGGGGCGCTCGTCCCTGATCCAGATCGGGACGAGGAGAGGAGAGACGTGGGGAGTGGGAGGAGTGGGTTAGGGTTCGGTGTCCCCCGGGGGTTAGTAGGTGAGGTGGGGTGAGCCGGTCCGGCCAGGCCGGCCTGTAGCTAGCTGGGCCATTCGGCCCAGGGAGAGGGGTTCTTTTCTTTTGTCTTTTTTTTAGTTTTGTTTTCTGTTTTCTTTTAACCTTTGTATTTTCTTCCATTATTTCTTTTCTGTTTTAATTCATTTAAAATTATTTAGGCATTTGATAAAATTGTGTTTACTTCACCATAATTACTGATGCAATAATTGACATAGCCCGAACATTTTTATTTTAATATTTGAAAACTTTTGTCGTTTGACTTATTTAGGATTTAAATTTGAAACGGTTATGAATTAACCCGAGATTAATTACAATGACAGAGGTGACGTGCCATCATTAACGCGAGATTACTGTAGCATGATTATCCGGGCGTCACAATTCTCCTCCACTATTAGAAATCTCGTCCCGAGATTTAAGAGGTGGAGAACGGGGGAAAGGTCTGGTTATGAAATTCTAACGAATCTTCTCGGTCTTAATTTCTCTTCTCGAAGTGGTCGATCCATTATATTGATGTCTTCATTATTCTGCTTCAAGTCATCAAGATAAAGTTGGTATCCTTTCTTCGGGGGTTCCATCGTACTTACGAGTGAATAAGGGGTATTCCGGGAGAACGAACCTCTACAAGGTTGACTATCTGGTCGATATCATCGGGGAAGGTGGCAGAAAGTAACTCTCGAATTGAAACTTAAGAAAATATCGAGAGAAAAGTAATGAGGTTTCATGGGAAGTTTCGAGCGAGCAGGCAACCGTTCGATGCCTGAAACAGGGTGTGAAAGGGGCTCAAAGCAATCGGGAATAAGTATTGTGTCTGGCAACAGATTTGATGATCCCTCGGAAGATGGCTCATGAATTACATACGAGGCCACATGCGAGGAGCAACCTTGGGATCAGGGGGTGCAGGAGAGTCAGGTTTTGATCCTGGGAACTGTGGGTTATGGGCCCACCATGTGGTTCAAAAGTAGGAAGGACGCCGACATATTGCACGGTCATGGTAGCAAGGCATGGCAGAGGATAGCCTGTCAGTTATGTTGGCAACAACGTTGGTACCAAGGGTGAGGGACGAAGAGAACCATTTTCCTGCTCGTTGAACGAGGCAGACCAATAGGCAAAGTTCTCGTCCATCGGTGGTTACCGGAATGCTATCGACAAGTGCAACAGGGTCTTACTGACACGGTTGTACACCAAGGTGTGTACATAAGCAGAAGAATATTACTGCTTAGATCATATGGATCACAAGTAAGGTTAAACATAATAAATGGAAAGGAAAATGTGATCATCAGATCAAATAGAACAATGGAAAGGAAAATGTGTTTAAACACATATTTCAAGGGTATATCCTTCCAAAGGACAAGCAGAGCATGATATCCCTGACAGGATATAATGTAGAAAACTCTTCAGGTAAGGGAGAGAAATTTCATGACATTACCCATACAACGGTGTTTGAATAATTGATAAAGAAAAATTAGCATGGTGCTTCAAATGTTCTTATTGAAGATCGGAGTACCTCAGACATGCTTCGAGATAACATTAACATGGTCTTCAAGCAAAGGTCGGACTTTGGAGACACAAAGTATCCATCAAGATAAACTTATTAAACAAGGCATTCAATTTCCTCATGGAAAAATTGTTAACCTTGTTAAGAAGGAAACTGATAACACTAGGTCCTTCGGCCAGGTGTGCTAGGAATGGCATCACTTTACCGGGTCATAAAAGACCAATGTTATAACTCTTGGAAATATGTTCCAACCATCATGTCTGACCGAGATTCTGTTCTGATTGAGGTCAGGATACCTGAGAAGAAAAAGGTGCGACACAGATTGACAGAAGGCATCGTGAGATTATCAGGAAATGAACTATGAAAGCGAGTTCCAAAATAAGATTTCATCAGTAAACCAAGGAGAGGATGAGGAGGTGGCTGATGGACTCAGCGAGAATTCCTCAAGATTTCCAAAAAGATGGATTTCCACAGTTATGTGAACAAGGAGATAACATTTGTCGGATCAAATGATATAATGATGTATGCTCGAGGAGAACATCCATGAATACCATTGGTTGAAAAGTGCGCCCGAACTATGGGCTGGGTTGCACGACCAACGTCGGAATGGCAATTTAGCAAGCAACACACTAAATTGGAATAATTGTCCATTAACTCTGAAGCGATAGGGTTGCTGGAGATAATAAATTCGCACAACAGAGTTCACTCAACACGGGGACCAAGAAAAGAATGGTGATGCAAATATCGGAAGACTTAGAATGAAACTATCGCCCATTCACTCCAAATCAATAGGGTTGCTATAACTTTTGAACCCACACGTCATAGCTCAATTGTCGGTATTCCGGTTAAAAACAATACGAGGACCAAGGAATTAACGGAGATGGAGAGAAGTATTATTATATCAAGAATTCTTAAGAGGTGGTGAAATTCTCACCACATTCTTGACAAAAGAGATGGTAATACTTCCAAGGTAAAGAAGAACAACTGCTGGGTAGCAAGGATCTCAACGTATAACATAGAACACGAACAAGTTTGTGTTGGAGGGAAGGCAATAAAATGGTCAATGACAACACAAATCATCGAGGGCAAGGATGGTATTTCTCATCATGAATTTAATTGATATCCTAGAAGAGCTCTGAATGCTGACGATGATCATAGCAAATTTTGTCGAGAGGCTCCACGAAGAAGCAATCGAACAACGACTACATCAAGCAAAAGGACTGATGCAGCGAAAGGTCAATGGAACCATGGTTACGGCACCAACTCGGAACCAAGCTTGCTCTTCTAGGTGAAGCAACTGGACAAGTAAGATCGACGTAAGCCTAGCTCATTGTCAAAAGTTGTGCTCCAAGAATAAGGACCACGTAGCACAGTTAAAATTACCACGATAATGATGTAGCCGATTAGGCTAGGAATGACGTGATCGGGTACAAACTCGTAAGTAAGGAAGATTACTAAGAGTTGTTGAACCGTAGTCCGGACTTGATTCATTTATCGGGGTACTCGAGTGACTAACCACTCAAAACCCAGGAAAAATTGGAATCAATGAGAATGTAGTACTTGACGAAGAACTCATAAGAAGTTATGACGTTCCGTGACAATCTCGAGATACTAGGGGGTAATACTCGACGACAGACCAAAGTAAAGGTTGGACATGTGTATTGATCCATAGAAGACTAGTGCTTAAACTTGCCCGAGAAATGGGATCAAATAAGAACATATGGCCGGAACCACGATTGCAAAGGATCAATTCACCGATACCAAAGGATATTATATCACGGAAATAGTTATTATTACAAGAAGCTTCCATGATAGGATCTACATCGTGTCCATGGGCATGAACGCAAAGGTTCAAGGTCGACTCCCACTTCCTCAATGCATAACCTTCCATTCACCTGTCGTATTTCAAAAATGCCATTAGTTGTTGAACGTTTTACCTGGTGCATTACCAGATAAGTATGACCCGTGAAATCTTTCGGGTTCACACAGGTTAGGGAAGGCATTGGTTCAACCCATCGGGGCATCTAGGAATATATACCACAAACTTCGGAGTAAAAATCACCAACTCAAAAGCAGAGCATGGTTGACAAAAACAGAGGATACAATTTACCAAAGGCATTATATATCAGGGGAAGAACTGACAAGGTTATTGGATATGAATGACATTGTCGGATAATAACCAAGCAATTGGTCTAGCGGTCCACAACAGGGCTGATGTGAGTATCGGTACTCAATCAGAGGAAGAAGGAATGCCAAGGCATCAGATTATAGAAACAACTAACTAATTCAGAGCTTAATCTAAAGAATTTTTATAATTTCCAAATTAAGGGATCAGAAGCATTCGTTCTGATCGAAAATGAATAAGTTCAATAGACTTAGAAGAACAATCGGTCAAGGCATTGATTGGTCAAGAACCAGCTCATATCCAATTGACGTCTGAGCGGAAAGGATAATCCTAGGCTTCGACTAATGATTGTGAACATTCACAACTTATTGAATCAATGGACTCAAAAATGATAGTGACCAAGGATGCCAATAAGATTATTATGCTTATGGGATTAACCATAATGTAGGCAAGCAAGAATTTCAAGAACAACAGGTTGTTGAGGATTTTCGAATGATCAAATAGTATTTCGAAGGCCTATGTGAAACACCTGAACAACTGAGAAGGAGCGGATACTCGATAAGTGCAAGGAATTATCCGTATGGGTATTCATGTGGTAAAGAACTGCAAGGCAGTGAGCTCAAAGGATTCTCGGGACAACAAAGAGTATTTCGGGACATCTTGTAATAACAAGATCAACGGGGAATGATTGTATGAATGGAAAATGTATGCAGTTTTCATAGGGGTTGACGGTGGAAGGAAATCGCAAATGCGATGGCACAAAGACTCAAGAGAACATCGTAGAGTAACTTCGGAATCTTCTAGTGCAGCAGGCGATCATCTGAAGTGAGGGGCTCTCCAGGAGAAAGTACTTGCGAGAACCTAAAGTTAGTTTTGTTTTTAGCAAAATCATTTATCCCGAGTAGAAGAGAGCTCAGAGTCCTAGAGTAAAGATCAAGGAGTAAAAGATCCTAATACCACCCAATGGCGACGTGGGCCCGTAAGGCACACAACCATGTTAGTAAAAGTTTTGCAGTGACTAGACTCGAATTCGGCCAAGGAGTGTGAAAGGGGGATTCCTACAGGCAGTCGGCTTTGATTCCAACTTGTGACGCCCGCGATTCAATCGTACACTAATCATGCACGCAAATGTGTACGATCAAGATCAGGGACTCACGGGAAGATATCACAACACAACTCTAAAAACATAAATAAGTCATACAAGCATCATAATACAAGCCAGGGGCCTCGAGGGCTCGAATACAAGTGCTCAATCATAGACGAGTCAGCGGAAGCAACAATATCTGAGTACAGACATAAGTTAAACAAGTTGCCATAAGATGGCTAGCACAAACTGGGATACAGATCGAAAGAGGTGCGGGCCTCCTGCCTGGGATCCTCCTAAACTACTCTGGGTCGTCGTCAGCGGCCTGTACGTAGTAGTAGGCACCTCCAGTGTAGTAGGAGTCATCGTCGTCGGTGGCGTCTGGCTCCTGGGCTTCGGCATCTGGTTGCGACAACCAGGTAGAAGGGAAAGGGGGAAAAGAGGGAGAAAATCAACCGTGAGTACTCATCCAAAGTACTCGCAAGCAAGGATCTACACTACATATGCATGGGTATATGTGTAAAGAGGCAATAACGGTGGACTGAACTGCAGAATGCCAGAACAAGAGGGGGATAGCTAGTCCTATCGAAGACTACGCTTCTGGCAGCCTCCGTCTTGCAGCATGTAGAAGAGAGTAGATTGAAGTCCTCCAAGTAGCAACGCATAGCATAATCCTACCCGGCGATCCTCTCCTCGTCGCCCTGTTAGAGAGCGATCACCAGGTTGTATCTGGCACTTGGAAGGGTGTGTTTTATTAAGTATCCGGTTCTAGTTGTCATAAGGTCAAGGTACAACTCCAAGTCGTCCTGTTACCGAAGATCACGGCTATTCGAATAGATTAACTTCCCTGCAGGGGTGCACCACATTTCCCAACACGCTCGATCCCATTTGGTCGGACACACTTTCCTGGGTCATGCCCGGCCTCGAAAGATCAACACGTCGTAGCCCCACCTAGGCACAACAGAGAGGTCAGCACGCCGGTCTAACTCCTATGGCGCAGGGGTCTGGGCCCATCGCCCTTTGCACACCTGCACGTTGCGTACGCAGCCGGAAGCAGTACTAGCCCCCTTAATACAAGAGAAGGCTTACGTTCCAATCCGGCGCGCGCCGCTCAGTTGCTGACGTCACGAAGGCTTCGGCTGATACCACGACGCCGAGTGCCCATAACTGTTCCCGCGTAGTTGGTTAGTGCGTACAGGCCAGTAGCCAGACTCAGATCAAATACCAAGATCTCGTTAAGCCTGTTAATTATCCGCGAACGCCGAACAGGGCCAGGCCCACCTCTCTCCTAGGCGGTCTCAACCTGCCCTGTTGCTCCGCCACAAAGTAACAGTCGGGGGCCGTTGGGAACCCAGGCCCACCTCTACCGGGATGGAGCCACCTGTCCTTCCAGGCCCCACATCAGAATCACTTGCGGGACCTCAACGAGCTGACCCGACTTTAGTCACCATCTATATAGTATATGTATGTATAGCATATACCCGTGATCACCTCCCGAGGGATCACGGCCCGATAGTATAGCATGGCAGACTGACAAGAATGTAGGGCCTCTAATGGTAAACTTGCATCCTATACTAAGTATTTAGGATTGCAGGTAAGGTATCAACAGATGTAGCAACAATGACAGGCTATGCAATAGAATAGGATTAATCGAAACAGTAACATGCTACACTACTCTAATGCAAGCAGTAGAGGGTAGAATAGGCGATATATGGTGATCAAAAGGGGGGGCTTGCCTGGTTGCTCTGGCAAGGAGGGGTCGTCAACTCCGTAGTCGAACTGGGGTCGCCGGCAGTCTCGGGGTCTACCGGAAAGAATTAACGGAGGGGGAACACAATAAATAACAAAGCAATCAAAGCATCACAAAGCGTAACATGGCAATACGCGGTGCTAAGTGTGCCCCAACGCGGTAGTAGGTGATACCGGCGACAGGGGGAAACATCTGGGAAACTATCCCCGGTGTTTCACGTTTTTGGACAGATGAACCGAAGGTGAAATATTGCAGGTTCGCTATGCTAGGGACGCGTGGCGGACGAATAGGCTGTGTATCCGGATTCGTCTCGTCGTTCTGAGCAACTTTCATGTAGAAAGTATTTTCATCCGAGTTACGGATTATTTTCTATGATTTATCAAAGTTTTATGCATTTTTGAAATTTATTTAATTAATTAACTCGAACATTATCCAGAATAGTGTATGCTGACGTCAGCAGTCAGCAGTCAACAGGACGTTGACTGGGTCAAACTGACGTGTAGGTCCCACTCGTCATTGACTTAGTTAACTAAAAAGGATTAGTTAATTTAATTAAAGTGATTAGATTAAATAATTAGGCTTGATTAGATTAAATAACAGGATTAATTAAGTAAAGTAATTATCTTAATTAATTAATTGTATTATTATTATTATTATTTATTTTTATTCTATATATTTTTTTTCTTTTTTTTTAATAATTTTCAGGGGGTGGGGCCCCCTCGCCATAGACCCAGGGGGCCTAGCGGGCGTAACGGGCTGCGGGCACGCGCCCGAGTCCACACGGGATGGGGGCAACGGGCGGCTGTGTCACGCCCAATATGCGACCCTATCCAAAAGGAACTCGAAGGTCCCACCAAGGATAGACCCGCATATTGAGACGCTTTTGCAAGGTGGATATCATTACATCAACATTACATAATAGATGCGGATACATACATAAGGCATACAATGCCACATGAATACAATAACATCATACAAGAGATCAACATCCCACTACGGATGATACATAAACAGAAACTCAAACAATATCCACCCTGCTAGCCCAGGCTGCCGACCTGGAACCTATCCCCTGATCGAAGAAGAAGCAGAAGAAGAACTCAACACAAGCAAGCATCGCTCTCGCGTCAGGATCATCGCATAACCTGTACCTGCAACTGTTGTTGTAGTAATCTGTGAGCCACGAGGACTCAGCAATCCCATTACCATGGGTATCAAGACTAGCAAAGCTTAATGGGAAAGGAAGGGGTAAAGTGGTGAGGTTGCAGCAGCGACTAAGCATGATATGGTGGCTAACATACGCAAATGAGAGCGAGAAGAGAAACAAAGGAACGGTCGTGAAGCTAGCAATGATCAAGAAGTGATCCTGAACTCCTACTTACGTCAATCATAACACAGAAACCGTGTTCACTTCCCGGACTCTGCCGAGAACAGACCATCACGGCTACACACGCGGTTGATGCATTTTAATTCGGATCAAGTGTCAAGTTATCTACAACCGGACATTAACAAATTCCCATCTGCCACATAACCGCGGGCACGACTCTCGAAAGTTTATACCCTGCAGGGGTGTCCCAACTTAGCCCATGACAAGCTCTCGCGATCAACGAAGGAATAGACCTTCTCCCAGGAAGACCCGATCAGTCTCGGAATCCCGGTTTACAAGACATTTCGACAATGGTAAAACAAGACCAGCAAAGCCACCCGATGCGCCGACAATCCCAATAGGAGCTGCACATATCTCGTTCTCAGGGCAACACCGGATAGGTCAGCCTACGAGTAAAACCAGCCCTCAAGTTGCCCCGAGGTGGCCCCGCAGTCTGCCCGGTTCAGACCAGCACTTAGACAAGCACTGGCCCGGGGGGCTAAAATAAAGATGACCCTTGGGTTAATTACTCCCAAGGGAAATATAGGTGGTGGTGAGGCAAATGGTAAAACCAATGTTGGGCCTTGCTGGAGGAGTTTTATTCAAAGCCAACTGTCAAGGGGGTCCCATAAATCACCCGACCGCGTAAGGAACGCAAAATCCGGGAACATAACACCAGTATGACGGAAACTAGGGCGGCAAGAGTGGAACAAAACACCAGGCATAAGGCCGATCCTTCCACCCTTTACCAAATATATAGATGCATTAATAATATAAGAGATATTGTGATATCCCAACATAAACCCTATCCACCATGGAGCAATCTTCAACTTCACCTGCAACTAGCAAGGCTATAAGAGGGGCTAAGCAAAGCGGTAACATAGCCAAGCAACGGTTTGCTAGGAATGGTGTGAAAGGTTAGAGGTTCATGGCAATTTGGGAGGCTTGAAGAGCAAATGATAAGTAACGCAGCATAGCGATAGAACGAAGCAACTAGCATAGCAATGATAGTAGTGAGATCCAGGGTAGCGGTCATCTTGCCTGAAATCCCGCAAGGAAGAAGAACGAGTCCAAGAAGAAGATGAAGCCACGAAGACGAATAAATGTTCATCATTTGGCGCCTCCCTGCGTGCTCGTGCGGGCACGAGGAGGACGAACCCCAGCGCCCTCCGTGGTACCCGCAAGCAAGGCCAGCCTAGCCGGCCCGGCCTCCCCTCCGCCGTCCTGCCTCCTCCTTCCCGTGCCTAGCCCATTTGGTGAGCAAACCCAGATCCCCGCCCGTGCGTATTTTAGTTATCTCGCACCCATATGTTTTTTCCTGGATTTGGCTAAGTCCCTAAGATCTGGCATAATCATGCCATGTTCATCATGCTGTATCTCTGCATCCGTAGCTCCGTTTCATGCGTGTAATATGTCAAATTGTTCGTCTCGATGAGTACTTCATTTTGTTCCATTGCATCATTTTCATTTGAGCTCATCTTGATGCCCGAAATGCTGTTGGAAGAGTGCATGTTGATGTTAATCTGCTGAAACTGTTATAACTTGCTCATTTATCATTTTTGCCATTATTGATGTGAGCATCCTATGAGGTTGATGTCTATATGTGTTTTGATATATGCCATGCCATCTTTCCAGGGGTGTTAACCATGTATTTTTGTGAGTTGTGTGCTGAGTGCATCGAGCTTGTTAAGTAGGGTAGTTGCTGTTGCTGTTTTCCTGACAGATTCTGTTATATTTTGTTGCTATGTTAACATGCTTCTACAAATCATTCTATGCATAATATGGAGATGTTCTATAAACATGTTTTGATCTACATGTCTTTCTCTATCCATTCATGCCGTTGGTTGCAATTATAGCCTGCTGGAACATGTTGTTATCTTGCTCTAAAGTTTGCTAAATGATGTTGCTGTCAGCCTGTTAACATTAAGTTCACTTGTTCCCATGTATTTTCCTAGTGATCGATGCACCCTATGAACTTGATCTTAACATGCTTAGCTTCATAAACATGTCTTCTTACTGTTGGTTGCCTTGCCATTCCATGTATTGCTCTGTGGTGAGTGGTTCAAGCTCACAAACATGCCTACTTATTGTTGTTCCTGCCATGTATGAATCTGTAATATAACTTGCCATGTTTACATGGGTGCCATCATATTTTCCGTGCCTTTTTGGCTCATGGTCAGTAAGGGACTTTTGATCTATGCAATTAGTAGATTCATGCCATGCTTTGTTCGCCATGATATGTTCCTGTAACATGTTGTTTGATAGCTCTAAACATTGCAACCTGATGTTATTTCTGCTAAAGTCTGAAACTGTTATTATTTGCAATCTTACCATGTGTTTTGGAGCATGTTCTACTGATTTCTGGAGATAGCTCAGTATTCATGTTTTGTTATGCTTTACCACTACTTCATGCTCATGCCTTTTTTATTATGTTGGGGTGTTGTATCATATTGTTTTGATGCTTGCAAGATGCCTAGTTGCTGTTATGGACAGATTGTGAAACTTGCTTGATTTTGCATGTAGTTTCATATTAGCATGTTGCATCCTTGTTTTGAGGTGTTTGCTTGATGTTTGTATGCATTTTGCATCAATGCCATGCTTAACTTGTTTTGCTCATATCTTCTAGGCCGTAGCTCCGAATTAAATGAACTTTATATGTAACTTGACTAGAATCTCGTGTAGATCATCTTGGTGCATCTTAACTTGCTGTTTAACAACTTGAACATAAGGTTTATTCAGATCTGGACCAATTTCGAAATTTGCATATGAGGACTTATCGGAATTGTTATATGTTGTTCTCGGCCTCATTTAAACTTGCCTTGATGTATTGTTCTTGTTTGCATCATCTCTTGCCATGAGTAGCTTCATGTAGACTTTGTCATGCATCATGCTTGTACTGCATCATGTCTTGCCTATGTGTGGTGTGTTTACCATGTTGTGTGCTTCTTCTTGATAGTTCCCGTTTCGTTGCGATCGTGAGGATTCGTTCGTCTACGTGTGGTTCGTCTTCGTGGCTTCATCTTCTTCTTGGACTTGTTCTTCTTCCTTGCGGGATTTCAGGCAAGATGACCGCTACCCTGGATCTCACTACTATCATTGCTATGCTAGTTGCTTCGTTCTATCGCTATGCTGCGTTACCTATCATTTGCTCTTCAAGCCTCCCAAATTGCCATGAACCTCTAACCTTTGACACCATTCCTAGCAAACGTTGCTTGGCTATGTTACCGCTTTGCTTAGCCCCTCTTATAGCGTTGCTAGTTGCAGGTGAAGTTGAAGATTGCTCCATGGTGGACAGGGTTTATGTTGGGATATCACAATATCTCTTATATTATTAATGCATCTATATATTTGGTAAAGGGTGGAAGGCTCGGCCTTATGCCTGGTGTTTTGTTCCACTCTTGCCGCCCTAGTTTCTGTCATACCGGTGTTATGTTCCCGGATTTTGCGTTCCTTACGCGGTCGGGTGATTTATGGGACCCCTTGACAGTTCGCTTTGAATAAAACTCCTCCAGCAAGGCCCAACATTGGTTTTACTATTTGCCTCACCACCACCTATATTTCCCTTGGGAGTAATTAACCCAAGGGTCATCTTTATTTTAGCCCCCCGGGCCAGTGCTTGTCTAAGTGCTGGTCTGAACCGGGCAGACTGCGGGGCCACCTCGGGGCAACTTGAGGGCTGGTTTTACTCGTAGGCTGACCTATCCGGTGTTGCCCTGAGAACGAGATATGTGGAGCTCCTATCGGGATTGTCGGCGCATCGGGCGGCTTTGCTGGTCTTGTTTTACCATTATCGAAATGTCTTGTAAACCGGGATTCCGAGACTGATCGGGTCTTCCTGGGAGAAGGTCTACTCCTTCGTTGATCGCGAGAGCTTGTCATGGGCTAAGTTGGGACACCCCTACAGGGTATAAACTTTCGAGAGCCATGCCCGCGGTTATGTGGCAGATGGGAATTTGTTAATGTCCGGTTGTAGATAACTTGACACTTGATCCGAATTAAAATGCATCAACCGCGTGTGTAGCCGTGATGGTCTCTTCTCAGCGGAGTCCGGGAAGTGAACACGGTTTCTGTGTTATGATTGACGTAAGTAGGAGTTCAGGATCACTTCTTGATCATTGCTAGCTTCACGACCGTTCCTTTGTTTCTCTTCTCGCTCTCATTTGCGTATGTTAGCCACCATATCATGCTTAGTCGCTGCTGCAACCTCACCACTTTACCCCTTCCTTTCCCATTAAGCTTTGCTAGTCTTGATACCCATGGTAATGGGATTGCTGAGTCCTCGTGGCTCACAGATTACTACAACAACAGTTGCAGGTACAGGTTATGCGATGATCATGACGCGAGAGCGATGCTTGCTTGTGTTGAGTTCTTCTTCTGCTTCTTCTTCGATCAGGGGATAGGTTCCAGGTCGGCAGCCTGGGCTAGCAGAGTGGATATTGTTTGAGTTTCAGTTTATGTATCATCCGTAGTCGGATGTTGATCTCTTGTATGATGTTATTGTATTCATGTGGCATTGTATGCCTTATGTATGTATCCCCATCTATTATGCAATGTTGATGTAATGATATCCACCTTGCAAAAGCGTCTCAATATGCGGGTCTATCCTTGGTGGGACCTTCGAGTTCCATTTGGATAGGGTCGCATATTGGGCGTGACAGGCTGTGCGGGCGCTCGCCCGCAGGGAGTGGCGGGACGAGGCCAGAGGCCAGGGCGGCCGCGGTGGCGGAGAGGGCCGCCGCAGCGGGAGTGGGATGAGGCCCCGGACAACGGCGGCGACCCGGGCGGATGCGGCCAGGTGTCGCAGGGTAGAGACGGCGGCGGGCGCAGGCAGCAGGGGGCGACGGGCGTCATGGCTGCAGCTGGATGGCGCTAGTTGCACGCGCAAGGGCGCACGGGAGCGCATGGGCGCGCGCTCTGGGTCGAGCAGGGGCGAATGGGGTGCGCGCCAGTGACGTGCAACAGAGAGGGGGAGAAGAGGAGAGGGAGGCCGTGGCCTCACCGGTGTTGCAGAGAAGAGGGTCGGCGAGGCTCGGTGGAGCCTTTGGGGAGGAGGATGGGGACGACGGCGACGTAGAGGAGGAAGTCCGGCGAGGAGTCGAAGAGGAGGACGGTAGGGCGCTCCGCGACGGTGGGGTCCAGCGGCGTCGAGGTCGGTGGATGAGCACGTCGGGGAGGAGGCGAGGTCGAGGCGGTCCGGCGAGCCGGCGACGAAGCTCGAGGGCAGGCGCGGCAGTGTGGTCGAGGTGGAGGACGAAGACGGGCGGCGAGGTGGTGCAGTGCACGACGAGGAGCAGTCGAGGACGAATCGTTCCGGTGGAGAGGCGGTCCGGTGGCCCTGGTCCGGTGGGGAGGCGGCGTTAGCGAGGTAGAGGCAGGGCGGCGGCGCCAGGGGCGGCGGCACCTTCGGGGCGTGCGGCAGAAGGGTGGGAAGGGGGCGCTCGTCCCTGATCTAGATCGGGACGAGGAGAGGAGAGACGTGGGGAGTGGGAGTTGTGGGTTAGGGTTCGGTGTCCCCTGGGGGTTAGTAGGTGAGGTTGGGTGAGCCGGTCCGGCCGGGCCGGCCTGTAGCTAGCTGGGCCATTCGGCCCAGGGAGAGGGGTTCTTTTCTTTTGTCTTTTTTTAGTTTTGTTTTCTGTTTTCTTTTAACCTTTGTATTTCTTTCATTATTTCTTTTTTGTTTTAATTCATTTAAAAGTATTTAGGCATTTTATAAAATTGTGTTTACTTCACCATAATTACCGATGTAATAATTGACATAGCCCGAACATTTTTATTTTAATATTTGAAAACTTTTGTCGTTTGACTTATTTAGGATTTAAATTTGAAACGGTTTTGAATTAACTCAAGATTAATTACAGTGACAGAGGTGATGTGCCATCATTAACGTGAGATTACTGTAGCATGATTATCCGGGCGTCACAATAGGTTAGTTCCAAAAATCATATAAAATGACATATAAATGCATATAAAACATCATAGATGGATAATATATAGCATGAATACTTCATAAATTATAGATACGTTGGAGACGTATCAGCATCCCCAAGCTTAATTCCTGCTCATCCTCGAGTAGGTAAATGATAAAAGAAATAATTTATGAAGTGTGAATGCTAGAAGGTGCACAAGTTTGATCAATGATAATTTCAATCACCTTTTCTAGCATCAATATGTGTCATAATAGTATCTTATCTCATAAAACCTTTCATGATCACGTAACAATCTATTCACAATGTCAAGTATGGTTCAGAAACTTCATTGAGAACTAACAAACTATAATCTCAGTCATTGAAGCAATTGCAATTTATCATAACATCAGAAAGAGTCAAGAATAGAGCTTTTCAGCAAGTCCACCTACTCGACTATCATATAGTCTTCTACAATTGCTAACACTCACGCAATACTTGTGGTTATGGAGTTTCAGCCGGACACTGAGAAAGATAGGGGCTTATTGTGTTGCCTCCCAACATGTTCACCTTTAGGTGATGTCAACAATAATAGCCCATGCTAACTTACATCCAATTGGATATATATATATATCATGATCTTTCAAACACGAGGGGCTTGCCAAAGGATAAAATGAAAAAGGGAAAGGTGAGGATCACCTTGACTCAAGCATAAAGTAAAAACATAAAGTAAAAGATAGGCCCTTCGCAGAGGGAAGCAGAGGTTATCATGCGCGTTTATGGTTGATGCACAAAATCTTAATGCAAAAGAACGTCACTTTATATTTCCCCTTGTATGTGGACCTTTATTATGCAGTCTGTCGCTTTTATTACTTCCACAACAAGATCGTACAAAGCTTATTTTCTCTGCACTAATAAGTCATACATATTTAGAGAGCAATTTTTATTGCTTGCACCGATGACAACTTACTTGAAGGATCTTACTCAATCCATAGGTAGGTATGGTGGACTCTCATGGCAAAACTGGGTTTACGAGTATTTGGAAGCACAAGTAGTATCTCTACTTGGTGCAAGGAATTTGGCTAGCATGAGGGAGAAAGGCAAGCTCAACACGTTTGGAAGGTCAATGATAATATACTTTAGCTGAGATGTCAGAAAACATAAACCATTACGTTGTCTTCCTTGTCCAACGTCAACTCTTTTAGCATGTCATACTTAATGAGTGCTTCACAATCATAAAATACGTCCAAGATAATATATTTGTATGTGAACCTCTCTTTCCTTATTACTTCCTATTAATTGCAACAATAACCAAAACTACGTTTGCTAACTCTCAACAACTTTTATGCCTCATACTTTCTATGTGTGTAGTCATCACTAACCATGTTATAAGCATATGAAACATATATAAATTCAGATTTATGACATTCAATTCATCCCCCCCATTTACTCATATGATATACATGAAGCACATGAGTAAATGACAAACTACTCCAAAAGATATGAGTGAAGTATACTGAGTAGGCAAATAATTAACTAGCCATGGGAGGGTTCCTTTTCCATTCAAAATTTCAGATCCAATGATTTTATTCAAACAGCAAGTAAAAAAATAGAATGACATTGCAAGGATAGCACAACTCATGTGAATAAGCAAAAACATAGGCTCAACCGATACTAACCAATAGTTGTCGAAGAAGAAAGGTGGGATGCCTAACGGGGCATCCCCAAGCTTAGATGCTTGAGACTTCTTGGAATATTATCTTGGGGTGCCTTGGGCATCCCCAAGCTTGAACTTTTATATCTCCTTAATTCCTCTCATATCATGGTTTCTCTTTTTATCAAAAGCTTCATCCACACCAAACTCAACAAGAACTCGTGAGATAGGTTAGTATAAACCAATGCAAAACCTTATCATTTTCTACTGTAACAAATCACTAGAATTATTATTCAACATTGCATACTAAATGCCTCTGCATATTTAATACTCCTATCCTCAAATAGAATCATTAAACAATCAAACATATGCAAACAATGCAAACATAACAGCAATCTGTCAAAACAGTTGAAAGCACAAGTGCTCCCTAGGTGGTTTTGGTAATTAATGTCAACATATCTCTTGTTGGACTAACACTTTTATCTAGTATATTTCAGATAAGTTCAACAATGGAGTGTCATGGACTAAAGGATTTGGGGACTCTTTCAAGATGCTAAGGACAAAGGGTTGGCTCAAGCTCAAAAGCTCAAGACTCTTCATTTTACCTTTTAGTGGTCCAAGATCACATTGAGTCTATAGGAAAAGCCAATACTATCAAGGAGGGATGAGGTGTTGCTTAATGAGCCTCTTGCTTCAATGTGCTTAGTGATATGCTCCAAAACCCTCAACTACTTTCCCACTTCCACAAATGACCTAAACCCAAAGCCAAAATCGGTCACACCAAAACTTCCTATCCGGCGCCACCGATTCCATAAGTCATAGCCACTGCCACAAACCCTAAGCAAATCGTGTTGGAAATATGCCCTAGAGGCAATAATAAAAGTATTATTATATTTCCTTGTTCATGATAATTGTCTTTTATTCATGCTATAACTGTATTATCCGGAAATCATAATACACGTGTGAATACATAGACCACAATATGTCCCTAGTGAGCCTCTAGTTGACTAGCTCGTTGTGATCAACAGATAGTCATGGTTTCTTGGCTATGGAAATTGGATGTTGTTGATAACGGGATCACATCATTAGGAGAATGATGTGATGGACAAGACCCAATCCTAAGCATAGCCCAAAGATCGTGTAGTTCGTTTGCTAGAGCTTTTCCAATGTCAAGTATCTCTTCCTTAGACCATGAGATCGTGTAACTCCCGGATACCGTAGGAGTGCTTTGGGTGTATCAAACGCCACAACGTAACTGGGTGACTATAAAGGTGCACTACAGGTATCTCCGAAAGTGTCCTTTTGGGTTGACACAGATCGAGACTGGGATTTGTCACTCCGGATTAAATGGAGAGGTATCTCTGGGCCCACTCGGTAGGACATCATCATAATGTGCACAATGTGACCAAGGGGTTGATCACGGGATGATGTGTTACGGAACGAGTAAAGAGACTTGCCGGTAACGAGATTGAACAAGGTATCGGTATACCGACGATCGAATCTCGGGCAAGTAAAATACCGCTAGACAAAGGGAATTGTATACGGGATCGACTGAGTCCTTGACATCATGGTTCATCCGATGAGATCATTGTGGAACATGTGGGAGCCAACATGGGTATCCAGATCCCGCTGTTGGTTATTGACCGGAGAATGTCTCGGTCATGTCTACATGTCTCCCGAACCCGTAGGGTCTACACACTTAAGGTTCGATGACGCTAGGGTTATAAAGGAAGTTTGTATGTGGTTACCGAATGTTGTTCGGAGTCCCGGATGAGATCCCGGACGTCACGAGGAGTTCCGAAATGGTCCGGAGGTAAAGATTTATATATGGGAAGTCCTGTTTTGGTCACCAGAAAAGTTTCAGGTTTTATCGGTAACGTACCGGGACCACCGGGAGGGTCCCGGGGGTCCACCAAGTGGGGCCACCTACCCCGGAGGGCTGCATGGGCCATGTGTGGGAGGGAACCAGCCCCAGGTGGGCTGGTGCACCCCCCACAAGGGGCCCAAGGCGCAGGAAGTGGGGAAGGGGGGCAAACCCTAGGGCAGATGGGCCCTAAGGCCCACCCTGGGTGCGCCTCCCCCCTCTCTCCCCTCTGGCCGCCACCCAGATGGGATCTGGGGGCTGCCGCCGCCCCTGGGAAGGGAACCCTAGAGGGGGTGCAGCCCCCTCCCCTCCCCCTATAAATACTTGAGGCCTGGGGCTGCCCAACACACGAGAATCTCTCCCTTCTCCTCTTGGCGCAGCCCTACCTCTCTCCCTTCTCATATCTCGCGGTGCTTGGCAAAGCCCTGCTAGACTACCACGCTCCTCCATCACCACCACGTCGTTGTGCTGCTGCTGGACGGAGTCTTCCTCAACCTCTCCTTGCTAGATCAAGGCATGGGAGACGTCACCGGGCTGTACGTGTGTTGAACGCGGAGGTGCCGTCCGTTCGGCACTAGGATCTCCGGTGATTTGGATCACGACGAGTACGACTCCTTCAACTCCGTTCTCTTGAACGCTTCCGCTTAGCGATCTACAAGGGTATGTAGATGCACTCTCCTTCCCCTCGTTGCTAGTCTCTCCAGAGATAGATCTTGGTGACACGTAGGAAAATTTTGAATTTCTGCTACGTTCCCCAACAAATCGGTCTTACCGATAGGGATCTCGGTCTCACCGAGATGGGATTGTAATCTCACTGTGTATGTCCATTATCAAATCGGTCTCACCGAGTTTGAGAAATCGGTACTACCGAGATTACAAAGCAAACTCTCTGGAAACTTATTACCAAAATCGGTCCCACCGAGTTTGAGTAATTGGTCCCATCGAGTCTGCCTGACCAACTCTCTGGAAAGCTTATTACCAAAATCGGTCTCACCGAGTTTGTGTAATCGGTCTTACCGAGATTACGTTATGCCCTAACCCTAACCATATCGGTCTCACCGAGTTGCGTTTCGGTCCCACCAAAAATCCTAACAGTCACATTATTTGCTGAATCGGTCTGACCGAGTTTAACGATTCAGTCCCACCGAGTTTGGTAGATTGTGTGTAACGGTTAGATTTTGTGTGGAGGCTATATATACCCCTCCACCTCCTCTCCATTCGTGGAGAGAGCCATCAGACTGAACCTACACTTCCAGCATACATTTTCTAAGAGAGAACTACCTACTCATGTGTTGAGACCAAGATATTCCATTCCTACCATATGAATCTTGATCTCTAGCCTTCCCCAAGTTGCTTTCCACTCAAATCTTCTTTCCACCAGATCCAAACCCATTGAGAGAGAGTTGAGTGTTGGGGAGACTATCATTTGAAGCACAAGAGCAAGGAGTTCATCACCAACACACCATTTGTTACTTCTTGGAGAGTGGTGTCTCCTAGATTGGCTAGGTGTCACTTGGGAGCCTCCGACAAGATTGTGGAGTTGAACCAAGGAGTTTGTAAGGGCAAGGAGATCGCCTACTTCGTGAAGATCTACCGCTAGTGAGGCAAGTCCTTCATGGGCGACGGCCATGGTGGGATAGACAAGGTTGCTTCTTCGTGGACCCTTCTTGGGTGGAGCCCTCCGTGCACTCGCGCAGCCGTTACCCTTCGTGGGTTGAAGTCTCCATCAACGTGGATGTACGATATCACCACCTATCGGAACCACGCCAAAAACATCCGTGTCTCCAATTGCGTTTGAATCCTCCAAAACCCTTCCCTTTACTTTCTTGCAAGTTGCATGCTTTACTTTCCGCTGCTCATAAACTCTTTTAATGCTTGCTTGATATGTATTGTGAATGTTGAAATAGTGCCTAAACTCCACTTAAACTTTAAAGAAGTTAAAAACTGCAACTTTGGTACTTAGTGTCTAATCACCCCCCTCTAGACACCTCTTCTCAAGGTCCTACAAGTGGTATCAGAGCTTTGGTCTCCATTGCTTTGGTTTAATCACCATTGGAGGAAGATGGATGAGTCTACTATTGGGAGTATTAGACATAGAGTGCCTATTCTCGATGGAGAGTATTTTCATGAGTGGAAAAATGAGATGCTTGTTATTTTCAATCAATATCATTTTAACAAGTACATTGCTAGTCCTTGTGCACCTTATGTTGATCCTATGCATCCTACCCATGATGAGTCAATTGACATGATTAGGAATCTTAGAACTGCCGATCTTATCATTAGAGGATTGCCTAGAAACTTGATTGGATGTTTGCCTACTTTTAAGTGTGCCTACACCATATGGAAATTTCTTGAGGAACGATTTCCAGATTATTCCTTGAAAAATCTTGATGAAATTCTCCATAAGTCTATTGCCTTGAGTAAGATGAATACTAGTGAGCCTATGTTTGGTGATCGTCTATTTGAGCTTACAAACCTTACGCGTGCCAAAGGAAATGTCGGTATCATTAGTGACATTATTTCTGAAGCTATAAAAATTCATAAGCAAGATTATCAAACTCATTCTAATGAATCACCCTCTCTAGGACTTGATCCACCACATGACGATGTTGAACATGGATACTATGATGAGGATGATGATAGTGACTTCGATCTTGATGATGCAATGAGACACTTTGGTCTTATGGCAAATCTTCGGGGATATATGTCAGGAGGAAAGGAATGGGTTCTTGATAGTGGATGTACCGATCACATGACCGGAGATAAAGACATGTTCCGTGAGCTTGCTGATAATGATAGTCCTCGAAAGTATGTCACTTTCGGTGACAACACAAAGGGTAAGGTGGTTGGCCTTGGTAAGGTGGCCATATCACATGATAGCTCCATACAAAATGTTATGCTCGTTGAATCTCTTGGTTAGAACTTACTTTCAGTATCTAGACTTGCTGATTTCGGTTTCAATGTTCTATTTACTAAAGTAGATTGCCAAGTGTTTCGTCGAGATAATCATAAAATGGTCTTTACCGGTGTGCGTAGAGGTGATCTATACATTGTTGATTTCACTAAAAAGGCTCAACCTAAAACTTGCTTCATTGCTAAATCCTCAAAAGGTTGGTTATGGCATAGACGACTTGGTCATGTTGGTATGCGAAACCTTGACAAGCTTATTAAAGGAAATCATATCCTTGGAGTTAATGATGTCATATTTGATAAGGATAGACTTTGCAGCGCTTGTCAGGCAGGTAAACAGGTTGGAGGAAGGCATCCCATGAAGAATATCATGACCACAAGGATTCCACTCGAGCTATTCCACATGGATCTTTTTGGTCCCAACTCGTACAAGAGTCGGGGTGGAAATTCTTTTGGTCTAGTTATAGTTGATGATTTTTCCAGATTTATGTGGGTGTTCTTTCTCGATGATAAATCACAGGCCCAAAAGATCTTCAAAAACTTCGCTAGGAAGGCCCAAAATCAATTTGAAATGAAGATCAAGAAGGTTCGCAGCGACAATGGAACGGAGTTCAAGAACGCAAATGTGGACACCTTTCTTGACGAAGAAGGGATTTCACATCAGTTCTCGGCTACGTACACACCTCAACAAAATGGAGTTGTTGAGAGGAAGAACCGGACGCTCATTGAAATGGCAAGAATGATGCTTGATGAGTACAAGACGCCAAAGCACTTTTGGGCAGAAGCGGTTGAGACAGCTTGTCATGCAACAAATCGCGTGTATCTTCACAAGCTACTCGGCAAGATGGCATACGAGCTCCTCACCGGTAACAAACCCCAAGTTGGATACTTTCGAGTATTCGGCTCAAAGTGCTACATTCTTGATAAGCATCGTCGCTCTAAATTTGCTCCTAAATCTCATGAAGGTTTCCTACTAGGTTATGGCTTAAACTCTCAGACTTACCGTGTCTACAACAATTTCACCCAAAAGGTTGAAGAAACGGTAGATGTGAAGTTTGATGAATCTAACGGCTCGCAAGTAGAGCAATTGCCAATTGATGTAGGTGACAAAGATCCTTCGGAAGCAATCCAAGACTTGGCTATTGGCAAGGTTCATCCAAGGGAGGTGAAGGAGAGTACCTCGTCTGTCCAAGTGGAAGCTTCTACTTCACGACAAGGTGAACCAAGAGTTGATACGGAAGCATCCACAAGCGGGACGCACCAAGATTAAGGAAACGAGGAAGTGCATCAAGATGAACGTCAACAACCTCCTTCTCCACCGCGACAAGAGAACGACAATGCCAACAATGAGGAAGGCCAAGAAGAAGAAGAAGAAGAAGAACAAGATGAAGAAGATTTTCAACGAAGACCCAAGCAAAAGCTTTCACGAGTTCGAGCAAGAGTTACTAAAGATCATCCCGTCGAGCAAATCTACAATGACATTCAAACCGGGAGAATCACTCGCTCTAAAACTCGTTTAGCTAACTTTTGTGAAAACTATTCTTTCATCTCTAGCATTGAACCTATGAAGGTCGAAGAAGCATTGGAAGATCCGGATTGGATAAATGCTATGCATGAAGAGCTACATAACTTTGAGAGGAATCAAGTTTGGACATTGGTTGAGAAGCCCGACAACAACCACAATGTCATTGGTACCAAATGGGTGTTTCGCAACAAGCAAGATGAAGATGGACAAGTAGTTCGCAACAAAGCATGTCTCGTCGCCCAAGGCTACACACAAGTCGAAGGTATGGACTATGGTGAGACTTACGCCCCCGTTGCTAGACTTGAGTCTATTCGCATCTTACTTGCCTATGCTAATCATCATGATATTACCTTGTACCAAATGTACATTAAAAGTGCTTTTCTAAATGGTGAAATAGAGGAGGAAGTTTATGTTAAGCAACCTCCCGGCTTTGTCAATCCAAAGAAACCCAATCATGTTTACAAACTTCACAAAGCTCTTTATGATCTTAAACAAGCTCCTAGAGCTTGGTATAAATGCTTGACCAAGTTCCTTATCGAGAAAGGCTTTGAAATTGGGAAAATTGATTCTACTCTTTTTACTAAAAGGGTTAATGGAGAACTATTTGTGTGCCAAATTTATGTTGATGATATCATATTTGGTTCAACTAACCCTCATTTTAGTGAAAAGTTTGGGAAGCTAATGTCGCAGAAGTTTGAGATGTCTATGATGAGTGAACTCAAATTCTTCCTTGGTGTCGTGGGAACGAACACCTATGGGGCAGGGCCCCTTTCGGTCCGGCGGGGGGCGGAGATCGCACGAAGAGCAGATCGAGGCGAAGCACACGAGCGATTTTACCCAGCTTCGGAGCTCTCCGGAGAGATAATACTCCTACTGCTGCTTGTCTGATTTGTATTGGGTTCTTACTCGGGAGCGTTGGATGCTACAGTACCCTTCAGCTGCAAACGAGACCGAGCGTGAGTGCTTTCTGGTTTCGAACCCCCTCTACGTTGCGCATGGGCCTCCTTTTACATGTTCAAGGGGTCACCGACAGGTGGCAACGTAGACAAGGGCAAAAATGGAAAAGGAATGTGGTTGGTACAACTACTTGTATAGTGTATCATACCTAACCCTGACGGTAGGGGACAAAAGCATTAAATGCCCGTTTGCGTCACCCCAATAGTGCAGAAAAGTGACCGTTAGGGGTGCCACCGCTTGCCACGATTGCCATCTTGTCATCTCCGCTTGCCACCTCGCACCGCTAGCTGCACAGCTTCCTGCCACGCGCGCCTGGAAAGGCCCCAGGGCGACACGTTGGTGGATGCGCTGGAGCGCGGGCGCAGAGTGGTAGCCTGCCGCGGCAAGCGCCTTGCCGCGGTCGTTGTCTTGTCGGGTCCGGAAGCTTGTCGCTCACCGGGCCTTGCCGGGACGCGTGGCGCATCGCGGCAAGTTCCTTGAAATGCCTTGGTTGGCCTTCCCGGCAAGCTCCTCTTGCCGGGGCGTTGGTCTTCCCGGCAAGCTCCTCTTGTCGGGGCCTTGTCTTCTTGGCTTGAACACTTTGTTCTTGAATGGCTCCAAAGGACCCACGGAGGACCTTGGTGGACACCCGGCAAGCCTTGCCACGGGTCGCTGCGACTGCCCGTGCACAAGTTCGGGATACTAAGGTACCCCTACTTTAGTACACCGACAGGAGCCCCCGGGCCTGGGCCACACATGGTGCCGAGCGCTGTTGGGCCAGACCCAAAATAGGGCACGGGCACGCGCGGCCTGGGCCACGCCATACCTCACTCCGTATCCACCGCGCCCTCCCTTAACGGCACGCGTCGAATGCGACGTCGTGGGAGAGATCGTGGGTGGCTCTTTATTCAGAAAAAGCGTAACGCTCGCCTCCTCCCTCTTTATAAGCAGGGGAAACAGGGGCAGTTCCCCCATCTCGCCAGTTCTGTTCCAATCTCAGAAATCTCCGCCGCTCCCCCCTTCTTCCAAAGCCGAAAGAGAGCAGCGCTCCGCCCCCCATCGCCACCGTCGCTACCAACGCTGTCGATCTCCCCCACCACCTCCGCCATGGCTCCGAAAGCCGGGAAGGGCGTGAAGTCGGCCGAGGCGCTACGGCTCGAGGCGCTGCGAAAGGAGCGGGAAACTTTCCCCCCCGAGCTCGCCGCGAAGGAGCTGAGGGAGTGGTACTACCTCTTCTGGTCGACGGAGACGCGAGCGCATCCGCGCACGAAGGTACTCTCTGCCGCAGCTTCGAAACGGGCTCCAAACGGATACCCCTTCTTCGCATTGTTCTTATACTGCGGGGTCAGCCCGCCCTTCTCTGAGTTCTTCTGCGACATCATGAACACCTACGGGTTCCACCTCCTTGACTTCACCCCCAATGTTGTCCTGACCATGGCGGTTTTCGCTCATCTCTGCGAAAACTTTGTCGGAGTCCACCCAAACGTAGCCCTTTTCCGCCACTTCTTTATGCCTCGAGTTGAGAGAGGGGATCCCCTATCCAGCGGAATCGCCTGGATCTCGAGGGCCGGCAAGAAGGAAGCGTATCCCGAAGGAGGGCTCCGCAGCAAGTGGGATGAGTGGAGAGCAGAATGGTGCTGGATCGTCGAGGAGAACCCACAGCCATTCACCGCCCAGCGCCAAGCCCTAGTAGTGCGCGGCGGTGATTGGAGCAGTTTGGCCGCGGAAGATGACAAGCTGAAGATTGCCATCACCCGGATCTTCCGCCTCAGGCTTGCCGGGCTCACTGTAGGCGCCGTTGGTGCGGATTTTCTCCTCTGCCGCATCGCCCCCTGCAAGAGAGGAGGAGACCTGCCTGGGAGTTCGGGGGTCCGGCGGATACCATGAGGCTGCGCCCGGGCCTCAACTTCAATTTCACTGTCATGGAGCTGGACGCGATGCTCAAGGAGCTGTTCAAGCACGACCCTCAGCATCCCGAATGGTTCAGGTTGCCGCAGGGTGTCGTTCCACTGTGCAACAATTCCTCGCTCGACCGCATCCGTGCAATGATGCCGCTGTGCGACTCGCATGGACTTGTCCCTACTTGGCAAGAGCCTGCGGACGACGTTGTGCAGCAATTCTTTGACGGCCTGGTGGAGGTGGCGGTCCGCTCCGACGAGCAGAGAAGCCTCACCCGCGACACCACTGAGGAGGAGATGCAGCGCATCGCCACCAGGGCGGAAGAGGCGGCGGCAGCTGCTGCCGTGGGCGAGTTTGGGTTCACCGTGGAGGAGGCAGAGGCAGCAGAGGCGGCTAGCCTTGCCGAGCGAGAGTGGCTTGACGGCGAAGAAGAGCTTGCCGATCCTGATGCCGAGTCGAGCGAACCCGCCGAGGGTGCGAGCGGCCCGCCATCTCCAGGCAGCCTGCCGCAAGCGGAGCCCGCAGCGCAGCCCCCAGCTCCACCAAGAAGGCGTCTTCGTAGGGCCGGGGACATAGCAGGGCGGCAGACGGGTCAACAGCCATCGCGCCGCGCGACACGCTCCACCGCGACAAGCGATGTTGCCGCGGGAGCGCCTCACGTCGCTGCGGCAACTGGAGCGGGGTCTTCCCGGACCACCGCCACTGTCCCCGCCAAGTGGTCAAGGGAATCTACTCCTCCGCCTCGTCACGCCGAAGGTGGGCCGGACTTCGACCTCTCCGCGCTCAGCTCCGACGAGGAAGAAGAAGAGTAAGAATCTCTTTTGTACTTGTTTTTCTTCAATTCTTGCTGTTTCTTTCTTGTTTCTGATCTGCTTTACTCTGAACTTATTCCTTTTCAGGACCCTGGCCCAGAGAGCGGAGAAGAGAGCCAAGGCTCCGGTGATTGTCATCAAGGACGAGCCCACCGCGAGAGCAGGGGACGCGCCCGAGACCACCTTGCCGGACCCGGCAACTACTCCTCGAAGCAGCCCCCAGCGCAGCCCCCAGCGTAAGTATATGATCTACTTCTCGCTGTTGGGCGCGCATGGGTGTTCTTTCCTTTGCTGATATCTGACTGTTGGTTTGTGTAGGAGCAGAACAGCCTCACCAGGAGCATCCGGAAGCCGCCCCCGAGATGCTATCTGCTTTGACTACACCGCCAAGGGAGGATTCCCCGACAAGGGAGCATTCTCCGGCAAGGGAGAAGTCTCCGGCAAGGGAGGAGTCTCCGGCAAGGGAGGAGTCTCCGGCAAGGGGCAGCACCAGCGACCCCCCGTTGGCGGAGCCCAGGACTGTAGATCCCAGTACAGGTAATCCCCTTGCTTGAAACTTCCCTTGGGTTCTTCTTTTGATTTTCTTTTTGAATATTTGCTTGACTTTTCTCTCTTTTCCCGGCCGTCAGATCCATCTTCCACGGAGCCGATGGAGACCGAGGCCACCGCCGAGGAGAACACGCGCGGCAACACCAACGACGCCGCCGCCACTGAGGAGGAAGCCGGCACCGATGATCCTGCTGGCGAAGAGGCCGCCAAGGCTGCCGCCGCAGGAGCCGACGAGGGGTCCGGCGATCGCACTGACGACCCTGAGGCCGCAGGAGCGCAAGGCGCTACACCGACCGCCGATCCCTCCGCCGCTGGCGCAGTGCCAGGCTCCGAGGAGCCCCAGCCCGGCGCCTACCTGAAGGCCGGCGATGGCGTCTTCATCAAGCTCCCCTGGGCATCAAGCTCCAGGGCGCCAGTCGAAGGAGAAACTTTCGATGGAGAAGTGCTTGCCTCCGCTGGGCTGACGCTGGTTGACGCGCGGAGCAGCAGCGGCGGCGAGTCTGAAGAGGAGCAGCTGCTGCGGAAGCTGGTGTCGCTCTACCGCGCCCGGAAAGCTAAGGTGGAATCCCGGGAAGCGCTTGTCGCGCAGGCGGGAGCGGACATTGAGAAGCGCGCAGAGGAGCTCCGGGAACGCAACCAGGAAGCTCTCCGGTCCCTGGCAGAGGAGCGAAATCAACTCACCGAGGAGCGGAAAGCCTTCCTCCTCGAGAAGGCCGAAGCCGAAGAGCAACAGCGGCTTGCCGCCGAGGAGCTGTTTGCGCGGGAAGGCGAGTTGGCGCAGCGGAAAGTTAATCTTGATAGCCACGAGGAGGATCTTGCCGCGTGCGAGCAAACATTTGGTGGGGCTCTCAAGGAAGCAAAGGACGCTGCCGCAGCTGCCGAGGCCGCCAAGAAAGAGCTGGAGACGAAGGTGGCGCAGCTGGAGGCCGATCTCAACACGAGTTGCGAAGAGCTTGCAGTGCTCAAGCGCGAGCGTGAGAAGGACGCCCATGCTCACGGCGAGCTGCAGGGTCGCCTCATCGAGAAGGGAAAGGAGCTGAGCACCGCCAAGGACTCCAACGCTGATCTTGAGTTGAAGCTGGCCACTTTGACTCAGATGCTGGACGGCGCCAAGGAGCGGGAGGCGGCCTTGAGGGAGGAGATCAAGGGCAACGAAGTGCTGCTGACGAGGGCCGCCGAGACCTAGAACACCTTTAGGGAGACGGTGGAGCTCCGGACAGAGGGCCTCGTGAACATTGCTGCAGTCATCGATGGGGAGCTGGTGCAGCTGGGGGTGGAGGATCTCGGGTACTCCTCCGACGAGAACCTCCAGCCCAGCGCCAAGCTCACTTTGTTCTTCAAGGGCGTGGCGACGGTCCTCCAGCGACTCCGGGAAAAGATCCCAAAGCAGCTGGCCGACGAGTCACGCATGATCTGTGCAAGAGTTCTGGAAAAGGTGTTGGTGAAGGTGGCCTTCCGCAACCCAGGCCTCAACCTCACCAACGTCCTCAAGAAGCTGCCGGCGGATGCTGATCTGGAAGCGCTCAAGGCCCTTGTCGCACCCATTGTGGACAAGGTGAACGAGGTCAAGAGGGTTGATGGTGGCCGCGTAGATTAGGTCGCCCGTTTCTTCCTTTCCTTGTCGCTGCTGGTCATGTTACGGGAACAATCTATTAGAGCCGCAATAAGTTATCTTGTAATATAACTTTATTTTGGGTATCGACTGCTATGTTATTTCCTTTACTTGATTCCTTCCTTTGTATGTTTTTGCCCTACGCTTTTAGGGAACTTGCCGGCGCAGGCACCCTAGCCGCGAGCGCTGAGTGTGGAACGTCAGCAGCCTGCTGGCGGTGCCGCTACTGACAAGAAACCTTGTCGCAACTAGTCGCAGCACATTTAAATTGTTGAGCAGACTCGAAAGAAAGTAAGGGCGCAACTAGCTACGAGTTGGTTCCTCCGCGCACAGGTTTTCCATACAAAGCACGGTTGTTCAAGGAAGATAACTTAAAAATTTTAAAACTAATTGCTCAAACTTTGGCAACTTAGCTTTTCTGTCGTTTGCTTCTCGGTAAGACGAAACTTTCTTGAACAACGCCTGGTCCACACCATTATCTTCTCCTTCCCCCCCGGCAAACTTGTGGGCGAGGGAACCTTCCCTTTCTTTGAGAAAAAGAAAGAAGAGAAAATAAAGATATGGAGCCTTATGGCTCGTTATTGCTTACCGGGGGCAGGTGCTGCACAAGGTGTCAGATATTACATGCAAAAAATAGAAAGCATGAAATTGACAAGATGTGCGGGGCACATGAGCTTTATTTATGCACGGGGTCTGCACCCGGCTTTGTACAAAGGGTTACATGCAACAGCGGCAAGGCTTGTACAAAAGGTGGTTGCCGGAACAGGTTCCAGCAACCGCGCCTTACGGGTAAAACTTACGAAGATGCTCAATGTTCCAGGAGTTGCTCACCGGAAAGCCATCTTCGGTCTCAAGGCGGACAGCGCCAGGCCTAGTGACCCGTTTCACCCGGTAAGGGCCTTCCCACTTCGGCGTCAACTTGTTGGAATTCTTGGCGGAATGAACGCGCCGAAGAACAAGGTCGCCTTCCTCGAGACTTCTGGCATTAACTTCGCGGCTATGGTAGCGGCACAAAGCTTGCTGGTATCGAGCAGCTCGTACAGCAGCCTGAAGACGGTCTTCCTCAAGGAGCAGCGCGTCATCTTGTCGCAGCTGCTCTTGCTCGAGCTCATCATAAGCGAGCACTCGAGGCGACCCGTATACGAGTTCCGTGGGGAGAACTACCTCTGCTCCATAGACTAGAGCGAAAGGTGTCTGACCAGTGGCTCGATTTGGCGTCGTCCTGATCGACCAAAGAACCACCGGCAGCTCCTCAATCCAGTTCCTTCCGCACTTGTGCAGCCTATCGAAAGTCCTGGTCTTGAGCCCGCGCAGCACTTCAGCATTTGCCCTCTCCGCTTGACAGTTGCTTCTCGGATGAGCAACAGGAGCGAAGCAGACCTTGGCGCCAAGATCTTGGACGTACTGCATGAAGGTGCGGCTTGTGAATTGCGTGCCGTTGTTGGTGATGATCCTGTTAGGGACCCCGAAACGGCAAACAATCGACCTGAAGAACTTGACTGCTGACTGTGCTGTCACCTTCCTCACTGCTTCCACTTCCGGCCACTTTGTGAACTTGTCGATTGCGACGTACAAGTACTCAAAGCCCCCGATAGCTCGGGGAAAGGGGCCGAGGATGTCGAGCCCCCAGACCGAAAATGGCCAGGATAAAGGGATCGTCTGGAGGGCTTGAGCTGGCTGGTGTATCTGCTTGGAATGGAACTGGCACGCTTCACACTTGGTTAATTCTACAGTTGCATCCTGGAGGGCTGTCGGCCAAAAGAAACCTTGCCGGAATGCTTTGCCGGCAAGTGCTCTTGCGCCAATGTGGTGACCACATATGCATCCATGTATCTCCGCCAACAGCTCTTGTCCGTCTTCCCGGGAAATACACTTCAATTTCATGCCATTGAATCTCCTTCTGTACAGTGTGCCGTCAACAAACTGGTACATATTTGACTGCCGGGCTACTCTTTCCGCTTCTTCCTGCTCTTCGGGAAGTTCTCCTGTCTGAAGGAAACGGACAATCGGCTGTGCCCATGCTGGAGCTTGTGGCTCGACAACAAGGACTAAAGGCACATATGCTGCTGCGGAAACATCTGCTTCTACGGCGAGAACCTGCGGCTCAGCCGGAGCTTGATGTTCCCCGGCAAGCTTGCCGGAGCAAAACTTGTCAGGAGCGTCTGCTTCAACGGAACAAACCCTATGGCTTGCCGGAGCAGACTGCTCCTCAGCACCCTTGGTGTTGATCTTGGGGACCTTCTTGGCAGCGGCTTCGGGGAGCTCTGCCGGAAAATAGTCACCAGAAATCAACTTCCTCTTCTTGCTCTGTCCAGTTGATGGTGTTACAGACGGTTGAGTCAGTTTGAGCACAAAGATCCCTGGTTCCACAGGTAACTTAAGTGCGGCGCACTTTGACAGGCCATCGGCAATGTCGTTCTGAGCTCTCGGAACATGTTCCATCTGTAGGCCGTCAAAGTGCTCTTCTAACTTTCTCACTTCATCAACGTAGGCTTCCATCAACGGACTCTGATAATTCTTGTTCACTTGGCGGATGACAAGCTGCGAGTCACCCCTGACAATGAGCTTCTTGATCCCAAGGTCTGCTGCGATCCTGAGACCGGCAAGCAAACCTTCATACTCTGCAGTATTGTTCGTTGCTTGCTCCTTGGGAAAGTGCATCTGGAGTACGTACTTGAGGTGTTCCCCGGTGGGCGTGACAAGCAGCACGCCAGCACCGGCGCCTTGCAGCGAAAAGGCACCATCATAGTACATGAGCCACTCTTTGCTTGCTTCCTTGATGGGGATGCTTGTTTCTGGAATTTCTTCATCTGGTGTTGGCGTCCACTCTGCTATGAACTCTGCCAATGCTCTGCTCTGAATAGTTGAAGTGCTCTCAAACTTGAGGCCAAAGCTTGACAGTTCTAGTGCCCACTCGACAATCCTGCCTGTTGCTTCTGGATTCTGCAGTATCCTCTTCAGCGGAAAACGAGTGACAACTGTGATCTCATGTGCTTGGAAGTAATGGCGCAGCTTTCTCGAGGCCATGAGAAGGACGAAAAGCAACTTCTGCACACCAGAGTACCTTGACCTAGCCCCCTATAGAAGGGAACTGACAAAGTAAACTGGGCGCTGCACCATTTTCTTCTTTATCTCCTCACGCGCCTGCGCAGATCCACCCTTGTCGGGACCAGAGCTTGTCGGCGAAGCCCCCTGCTTGTCGCTGGATGCATCTGCCGTGGCTGCCGGCTCATCATCCGCCTCCCTCTCCTCCACTAACACAGCACTAACCACTTGATTGGTTGCTACTATATACAGCAGCAACTTCTCTTGTGGCTTAGGTGTGACAAGTGTTGGAGTGGAGGACAGGTATCTCTTCAAGTCTTGCAGCGCAGCCTCCACTTCTGAAGTCCATTTCATTGGACCTGCCTTTTTCAATATTTTGAAAAATGGCAGGGCGCGCTCAGCAGACTTAGAGATAAAGCTGCTGAGAGCAGCCACGCAACCGGCAAGTCTTCGTACATCCTTGACGTGCTTTGGTGCTTCAATCTGCTCAATGGCCTTGATCTTGTCGGGATTGGCTTCAATTCCCCGCTGAGACACGAAGAACCCGAGAAGCTTGTCGGAGGGGACTCCAAACACACACTTCTCGGGGTTGAGTTTGAGGTTGATCTTGCACAGATTTGCAAAGTTTCATCTAAATCTTGAATCAGGGTTGCCTTGTCCTTGCTCTTGACCACTATGTCATCCATGTAGGCTTCTACATTTCTGTGTAGTTGTGGCTCAAAAGCGTCATGGACTACCCTTGCAAATGTTGAACCAGCATTCTTTAATCCGAAAGGCATCCGTACAAAACAGTATGTGCCACATGGAGTGATGAATGCGGTCTTTTCCTCATCCTCTTCTACCATGAAGATCTCATGATATCCTGAGTATGCGTCAAGAAATGAAAGCAAATCACATCCGGCCGTGGAGTCAACAATCTGGTCAATGCACGGCAAGGGAAATGGGTCTTTGGGACAAGCTTTATTAACATCAGTAAAGTCGATACAAAGCCTCCATTTCCCGTTTGCCTTGCGCACGACTACAGGATTGGCCAACCACGTAGGATGGAGCACTCCTCTGACAAGGCCTGCTGCTTCCAACTTCTTGATTTCTTCTGCAATGAATTCTTGGCGCTCCACTGCTTGTTTCCTGACCTTCTGCTTGACGGGCCGCGCATGGGGACAGACGGCAAGATGGTGCCCAATTACTTTCCTGGGAACACCGGGGATGTCAGACGGTTGCCACGCAAACACGTCGACGTTCGCCCGCAGGAAAGCAACGAGCGCGCTTTCCTATTTAGGGTCAAGCGTGGCACTGATGGTGAAGGTACCACTAGTGCCGTCCTCCTTGGCGGGCACCTTCTTGGTCTCTGGTTGAGCTACCTTTGCCTTCTTACACTTGCCGGTGGAGCTCGATGGTGCGTCCTCGACGGTAGCGCAACACTCCGAAGAGGTGCGCTTGCCAGAGTGGGCATCAGAGCTCTTGCCGGACTTGGTCTTCTTCTTCCCCCCGGGAGCTTCAGCGGCAAGTGTCTTGCGATCTGCTGCGGCTGCTGCTTCCCGGTAAATCTTGTCGGTGCAGATAAGGGCATCCTTCTTGTCGCCACGGACAGAGATGACACTTATCGGACCCGGCATCTTCAGTATGTTGTACGGATAGTGAGAGGCGGCCATGAACTTGGCGAGTGATGGACGGCCGAGTATCCCATTGTAAGGCAATGGAAAATCAGCAACGTCAAAAGTGACCCTCTCAATCCTGAAGTTCAACTCGCTGCCGAATGTCACCGGCAGCGTGATCTTTCCCTTCGGCTTGCTCCTTCCTGGATTGATTCCTTGGAATGTGCCGGTCTCTTCAAGCTCGCTGTCAGGGATCTGAAGCTTCTGGAGTACCGCGGAGGAGATCAGGTTCAAGCCGGCCCCACCGTCAACTAGCATCTTAGTGACCTTGAGGTTGCAGATAGTTGTTGAAACCAACATCAGCAAGCACCCGACCGCAGTTATGCGATCAGGGTGGTCCTCAATATCAAAGATGATAGGCGTGCTGGACCATTTCAGAGGCTTGCTTGACTCAACGGGCGGTTCTGCCGCATTGACTTCCCGCACCCACTGCTTGAGATGGCGGTGCGAAGTATGCAGAGAAGCACCACCATCAACGCACAGGACCTCTGTGGCTTTCTGAAACTCCTGCTCGTCGGCCTAGTCATCGTCCATGTCTTCATCTTCGTCATCATATTCATCCTTGTCGCGGCCGTGGGGAGGTCTGTCTCCTTGCCGCTGCTTGGCCTTGCCGCGGCGTCCTCCCCGACCTGGACGCTTCTTGCCAGATCCTCCAGCACCTTCTTGGGCCTTCTCCTTGTCGCGTCGCTCGTACTCAGCCTTTTGCTGCTCGACAAGCTGCTCGACCTTCTTGCAGCTCTGGAGATCATGACCCTTGGTGCGGTGGATCTTGCAGTACTGCTTGTCGGAGCCGCCCTGCTTGTCGGCGACCGCCACAGCCTCGCGGGAGGTACCGGCTTTGGCTTTCTCGGCGCCACCTCCGCTGCCGGACTGCTCAACAACTAGCACGTCTTTGCCTTTCCTCTTCCTATTATTCCGCCGCCGGTTTTTCCTTGCCGGGGCGGCATCTTCACTGTCAGATCCTCCTGCTCCTGCATTCTCTCCGGGGAGTTTCCTCCCTTCCTCAGCACGCGCACACTTGTCGGCCAGGGCATATAGCTCACTGACGTCCCTGATCTTGCACATCGCCATCTCCTCCCGCATCCTGCGGTTTCGCACGTTCTGATGGAACGCGCTGATGACCGCGGTGGGGTGGACATCTGGGATGTTGCACTGTACTTGGCTGAATCTCTGAATGTACTTGCGCAGGGGCTCTCCTTCCTTCTGGGCGAGCAGATGAAGATCGCTCTCTTGGCCATGAGGCTTGTGGCCGCCTGTAAAGGCGCCGACAAACTGATGGCATAGATCTACCCAAGAGGATATGGAGTTGTCCGGCAAGTGCATGAGCCAGGATCTAACATTGGGCTTGAGCACCAGCGGGAAGTAGTTGGCAAGGATCTTGTCGTCGCGCCCCCCGGCAGCTTGCACCGCGATGGTGTAGATGCTGAGGAACTCCGACGGATGCAACTTGCCGTCGTACTTCTCTGGTACATCTGGCTTGAAATTCTTCGTACTGGGCCACTGGACTTGCCGCAGCTCACGAGTGAACGTAGGGCAACCTACTGCGTACGGGAAGTTTGACTGACGCCGCGCTTCTCTTCAGCGCTCGATGCGAGTACGAGCGTCCTCTCCCTGCCATTCCTGAAGAACTAGGCGCTGATCGCGACGAGCTCGAGGATCAGATGACGTGGTGGAGTCGCTGTCGAGGTTGACCCGACGAGTCGGCGATCTTGGCCTTCGGGGTGGAGAGTGCACAGTGGTTGCACCCCCACCAGTTTTGTCGCCAACGGCTCGCGCCTGGGCGTCTTGCCGCGGCTTCGATGTGCTCGGTTGCCGGGGAGTGTCGCCGTTGGTGAAGCCGATGAGACTCTGGATGGTGGCCCTCCAATCTTCGATCTTGTCCACCGCTGGAGGGTAATCCAGGAGCAGTTGAGCTCGGGCCAACGCTTCTTCTGGAGTCTTTGGTGGCGGCGGCGAACGGTGCAAGGAGCGGGATATGCTCGAACTTCTAACCGTGTTAGAAGGAGCAGCATCTTGTCCAGGCGACCGTGCCGCGCTCGTGCCAGCATGTTGGCGTGCATGCTGGTCTTGAGCATCCCGAGATCCACCAGCTTGGCCTTGGCCCAACGAACGTATGGTACCACGAGTACTATGACGTTGTTGGTCCCGCGCCTCCTGAGATGGGCGCGGTGCATGTATGGATGCCGAGGTTTGTGCGGCCTTGTCCTTGGACCTGGCAGCACCATGAGCTCCCTCGTCGGCGCCCGTTCCTCCACCGGCGTCTACCCCACCACCTGCTTGCTCCGGTGGTGGTGGGTTCGACGCGGATGGAGCAGCCACCTCCGAAGCCTTCTTCTTCGGTGGCATGTCGATGAAGATGACGAAGATCTAGCTCGCGTGAACGCCGGATCAGGTTCACACAACCTCGACGCCCCCTACCTGGCGCGCCAAAGATGTCGTGGGAACGAACACCTATGGGGTAGGGCCCCTTTCGGTCCGGCGGGGGGCGGAGATCGCACGAAGAGCAGATCGACGCGAAGCACACGAGGGATTTTACCCAGCTTCGGAGCTCTCCGGAGAGATAATACTCCTACTGCTGCTTGTCTGATTTGTATTGGGTTCTTACTCGGGAGCGTTGGATGCTACAGTACCCTTCGGCTGCTAACGAGACCGAGCGTGAGTGCTTTCTGGTTTCGAATCCCCCTCTACGTTGCGCATGGGCCTCCTTTTATATGTTCAAGGGGTCACCAACAGGTGGCAACGTAGACAAGGGCAAAAATGGAAAAGGAATGTGGTTGGTACAACTACTTGTACAGTGTATCATACCTAACCCTGACGGCAGGGGACAAAAGCATTAAATGCCCGTCTGCTTCGCCCAAATAGTGCAGAAAAGTGACCGTTAGGGGTGCCACCGCTTGCCACGATGGCCATCTTGTCATCTCCGCTTGCCACCTCGCACCGCTAGCTGCACAGCTTCCTGCCACGCGCGCCTGGAAAGGCCCCAGGGCGACACATTGGTGGATGCGCTGGAGCGCGGGCGCGGAGTGGTAGCCTGCCGCGGCAAGCGCCTTGCCGCGGTCGTTGTCTTGTCGGGTCCGGAAGCTTGTCGCTCACCGGGCCTTGCCGGGACGCGTGGCGTGTCGCGGCAAGTTCCTTGAAATGCCTTGGTTGGCCTTCCCGGCAAGCTCCTCTTGCCGGGGCGTTGGTCTTCCCGGCAAGCTCCTCTTGCCGGGGCCTTGTCTTCTTGGCTTGAACACTTTGTTCTTGAATGGCTCCAAAGGACCCACAGAGGACCTTGGCGGACACCCGGCAAGCCTTGCCGCGGGTCGCTGCGACTGCCCGTGCACAAGTTCGGGATACTAAGGTACCCCTACTTTAGTACACCGACACTTGGGTTGCAAATCAAGCAAACTAAGGAAGGTACCTTTGTTTCTCAAACGAAGTATACCGAGGACTTATTCAAGAAGTTCAATATGCAAGAATGTAAAGGTATGTCTACACCCATGCCTACTAGTGGACATAATGACTTGACCAAAGATGGTGAACTGGTTGATCAAAAGGTCTATCGCTCTATGATCGGTTCATTATTATATCTATGTGCTTCACGTCCCGATATCATGTTAAGCGTGTGCATGTGTGCACGATATCAAGCTGCTCCTAAGGAATGTCATCTTAAGGCCATGAAAAGGATAGTGAGATACTTAATTCATACACCAAACTTTGGCATTTGGTATCCTAAGAGGGCCTCTTTCGATCATGTTGGCTATTCCGACTTGGACTATGCCGGAGACAAGGTTGACAGAAAGCCCACTTCTGGTACTTGTCAATTTCTTAGTAGATCTCTTGTGTCTTGGTCCTCCAAGAAACAAAACTCGGTGTCCTTGTCCACTGCCGAAGCTGAATATATTGCCGCTGGTTCATGTTGTGCTCAATTACTTTGGATGACCCAAACTCTTAAAGATTATGGGATATATGTGAGACATGTTCCATTACTTTGTGACAATGAAAGTGCTATTAAAATTGGTCATAATCCTGTGCAACATTCACGAACTAAGCATATTGAAGTTCGTCATCATTTCATTCGAGATCATGTTGCTAACGGTGACATTGATCTTAAGCATGTTCGCACGGAGAAGCAATTAGCGGATATATTTACTAAACCTCTTGATGAGAAAGTGTTTTGCAGGTTAAGAGGAGAATTGAACATCATTGATGCTTCAAACTTGGAGTAGAAACTCCATTGGATACATGCAAGACATGAGCTTATGACTAACCCTTGATATTTCTCTCATGATGTAAATCTTATGTCTTGGATATATTTGTATCTTGCATGTTATCTAACCCATGTAGGTACTTGGTGGAATCAAATTCCATGAGATTGTAATTTACTCATATCTTGAGCAATTTCTACATCACCAAGATTCTACACTATGGTGGTTGAAGACAAGGAAGCATGAAACCATTCAAACATATCCTTTGACAAATTCTATGTTGAGCTTCATGATTGTCATTTTTGGATACACAAGTGCTCCTCCTTGCAAGAACTAACCCATGTAGGTAGATGAACTAAAATTCCAAGTGGTGCTCCAAATTCTTGATGAGCTACATCAACCTTGAGCAACCCACACAAGTTCAACTACATGGACTACACCACCAACCAAGGTATGTAATTCCATCTTAGAGAAGCTTCACTCAAAGTCATGAGCTAAAGCAACTCGACAAGATGAGAATACATCAAGATGCTTAAACGAAAAATGGCAACCCCATTTTGAGCTTAAACGATGAGTATGACCTATGATCCAGTGATCTCACTTGACTCCTAATTCAATATACTCTACATAGGTGATTTCGTCGCCGACCATCTCTAGATGAAGTTCTTTTGTGTTCTTTTTTGTGTTTTTGCATTTGTCTCATGCATAATTGTTTCCCCTTTCAAAAAAGCTTCATCTAGGTTTCTTTCTATCTGTTTGTTCTGCATTTTCTGCATTCAAATTCATTGCGCATCTTTCAGTAAATTCATTGCAAATCCTTGTGAGATCTTACTAGTCTAGTGAGCTGAGGTGACAAGTGTCTTCTCTGAGATGAACTCGGTTTCACCGATTTGTTATTTTCGGCCCAACGGAATCCTCTCGGTACGACCGAAGTATACAACTCGGTGCCACCGATTTCATAACAGGAAAAACTATTTGCCACATACTCTGTGTTTCTTCTGATCCAGCTCCACTCAATGAATCTTGTCCTCTACAAGCATCACATTTTTATCATTGCTTTGTTCTGTGTCTCAAGGACCAAACCCATTCGACAGATTCCAGAAGACCCTTCTTAGAAATTGATGTCAAAGGGGGAGAGAGAGAACATCAAAGCTTATCATTTAGAGAGAGCATCAAAGCTTATCACCTTCCTTCGTAAGGGGAGAGAGAGACCCTCAAAAGGAGAGTGAGATCTCCAGGGGGAGAGGATACTCAAGTACAAAGTATTTCTCAAGGATCCCAGATGCTTGGTGTTCAAGAGGAGAGATGTCCACATGTCTTATTGAGGGGAGAGACATGTTCATATGTTCTGTTATGCTTATTTGCATTAGCATACATTAGCTCTAAACATTAGCTCTGATCATCATTCATATCTTTCAGGTCTATTTTCTTTCAGCTCTGACTTTCTGTTCCCTATCTTCTCCCAGTATCCCATGTTGGATTCAGGGGGAGCAAGACATCTAAGGGAAAGAGATCATTTAAATTCATTGCATATCATTACTCTTGGGACATGTCTAATCCAATGTGGTACTTAGTACTCACTCCACACATGTCATCCCAGTCTTGGTATTCTTGTAGTTTCTTCTGTTTGCTCTAGCTAGTAGATGTATCTGTGTTATCTAACCTTGTTTACACAGGTTCATTTCATCCTAAGACAACTCGGGACTACAAGGTAAGTATATGCATCACAATCATGTGTATGAGGAATTTTTGCTGATGTACATATTGTTTGCAAGAAGAACTCATTAGCATGAAAGTATTTCCTTTAACATCCTTTGCTCTGATGCATATGGCCAAGATACATGTAACACATTGCCTGCTCTATCATGCTCATGCTCTCACATGCTTCTACATTCCATATTCACATGATTGCATACATGTAAGGGGAGCCTATGTTTGTTACATGTCTTTTCCAAAGCTTTACTTGCTATTCTTTATATCCTTATCTAAAGCTTTGATGTATGTTGCCATCAATTACCAAAAAGGAGGAGATTGAAAGCACAAGTGCACCCTAGGTGGTTTTGGTAATTAATGTCAACCTATCTCTTGTTGGACTAACACTTTTATCTAGTATATTTCAGATAAGTTCAACAATGGAGTGGCATGGACTAAAGGATTTGGGAACTCTTTCAAGATGCTAAGGACAAAGGGTTGGCTCAAGCTCAAAAGCTCAAGACTCTTCATTTTACCTTTTAGTGGTCCAAGATCACATTGAGTCTATAGGAAAAGCCAATACTATCAAGGAGGGATGAGGTGTTGCTTAATGAGCCTCTTGCTTCAATGTTCTTAGTGATATGCTCCAAAACCCTCAACTACTTTCCCACTTCCACAAATGACCTAAACCCAAAGCCAAAATCGGTCACACCGAAACTTCCTATCCGGCGCCACCGATTCCATAAGTCATAGCCACTACCACAAAACCTAAGCAAATCGGTCTTACCGATAGGGATCTCGGTCTCACTGAGATGGGATTGTAATCTCACTGTGTATGTCCATTATCAAATTGGTCTCACCGAGTTTGAGAAATCGGTACTACCGAGATTACAATGCAAACTCTCTGGAAACATATTACCAAAATTGGTCCCACCGAGTTTGAGTAATCGGTCCCACCGAGTCTGCCTGACCAACTCTCTGGAAAGCTTATTACCAAAATCGGTCTCACCGAGTTTGTGTAATCGGCCTTACCGAGATTACATTATGCCCTAACCCTAACCATATCGGTCTCACCGAGTTGCGTTTCGGTCCCACCGAAAATCCTAACGGTCACATTATTTGCTGAATCGGTCTGACCGAGTTTAACGATTCGGTCCCACCGAGTTTGGTAGATTGTGTGTAACGGTTAGATTTTGTGTGGAGGCTATATATACCCCTCCACCTCCTCTTCATTCGTGGAGAGAGCCATCAGACTGAACCTACACTTCCAGCATACATTTTCTGAGAGAGAACTACCTACTCATGTGTTGAGACCAAGATATTCCATTCCTACCATATGAATCTTGATCTCTAGCCTTCCCCAAGTTGCTTTCCACTCAAATCTTCTTTCCACCAGATCCAAACCCATTGATAGAGAGTTGAGTGTTGGGGAGACTATCATTTGAAGCACAAGAGCAAGGAGTTCATCACCAACACACCATTTGTTACTTCTTGGAGAGTGGAGTCTCCTAGATTGGCTAGGTGTCACTTGGGAGCCTCCGACAAGATTGTGGAGTTGAACCAAGGAGTTTGTAAGGGCAAGGAGATCGCCTACTTTGTGAAGATCTACCGCTAGTGAGGCAAGTCCTTCGTGGGCGACGGCCATGGTGGGATAGACAAGGTTGCTTCTTCGTGGACCCTTCTTGGGTGGAGCCCTCCGTGGACTCGCGCAGCCGTTACCCTTCGTGGGTTGAAGTCTCCATCAACGTGGATGTACGATAGCACCACCTATCGGAACCACGCCAAAAACATTCGTGTCTCCAATTGCGTTTGAATCCTCCAAAACCCTTCCCTTTACTTTCTTGCAAGTTGCATGCTTTACTTTCCGCTGCTCATAAACTCTTTGCATGCTTGCTTGATATGTATTGTGAATGTTGAAATAGTGCCTAAACTCCACTTAAACTTTAAAGAAGTTAAAAACTGCAACTTTGGTACTTAGTGTCTAATCACCCCCCTCTAGACACCTCTTCTCAAGGTCCTACAACAGTACAGCCTGTAAAGAATGCAAGAGTATCAATAATTCCCTAACTCCAAAAATTATGAGAGAAAATTCCCACTGTAGTATATTTATCAGATCTCATTATGCAAAAAGTTTCAACATTATATCATGCTCTGACTTTTCTAGGGAGTTTTTGCAACAGCTGTAAACTTTCTGTTTTCGAACAGCAACATGTATACTAGCAAAATAAACATGGTAAAGGCTATCCTTGACATTTTTATTGAAAATAAAGATGGAAAACACTATTCTAAATAAAAGCAAGCTAATACTAACAAAATTAATGATGCTCCAAGTAAAACACATATCATGTGACGAATAAAAATATAGCTCCGAGTAAGATGTACCGATAGTTTTGAAGACGAAAGAGGGGATGCCTTATGGGGCATCCCCAAGCTTAGGCGCTTGAGTCTTCCTTGAATATTACCTTGGGGTGCCTTGGTCATCCCCAAGCTTAGGGTCTTTCCACTCCTTATTCTCCTCATATCGATATCTCACCCATAACTTGAAAACTTCAATCACACAAAACTTAATGGAACTTCGTGAGATAGGTTAGTATGATAAAGAGTAAACCATGCACTTTGGTACTGTAAAAGACAAGGTTCATAATTGTTTTCACATATTTTCTAATGTAACATATCATTTCTACTATTTATAATGAGAAATATAAGCCATAGAAACTAGAAAACAAGCAAACTATGCGATGAAAACAGAATCTGTCAGAAACAGAACAGTCTATAATGATCTCAACAATAACCATACTTCTTCTACTCTAAAAATTATGAAATAAATTGGAGGACGTGAGAAATTTTTCTATTAATCTTTTGCAAAAAGAATCAACTCAAAATCTCTCTTTTGTAGAAAATGACAGCTAATCTCGTGAGCGCAAAGTTTCTGTTTTTTACAGCAAGATCACATTAACTCTCACCCAAGTCTTCCCAAAGGTCTTACTTGGCACTTTATTGAAACAAAAGCTATAAAACATGATTACTGCAGTAGCTTAATCATGTATACACACAAAAACATTAAGGGTAAATATTGGATTGTCTCCCAACAAGCGCTTTTCTTTAATGCCTTTTAGCTAGGCATGATGATTTCAATGATGCTCACATAGAAGATAAGAGTTGAAACATAAAAAGAGCATCATGAAGAATATGACTAGAACATTTAAATCTAACCCACTTCCTATGCCTAGGGATTTTGTGAGCACATAATTTATAGGAACAAAAGTCAACTAGCATAGGAAGGCAAAACAAGTATAACTTCAAAACTTTTAAGCACATAGGGAGGAAACTTGATATTATTGCAACTCCTACAAACACATATTCCTCCCTCATAATAATTTTCAGTAGAATCATGGATAGCTACTTTGTTCTCATACTCAATTGTAACCTCTTCCGAAATAGTGGAATACTAACTAAAGTTGACACTCTTCCAAATCCACTTTCATAAATATCGTACGAAGATTCAACAACCTTCAAGATAGTGGGATCACTAATTCCTAAAGTTGAAACTCTTCCAAACCCACTTTAAATTATAGTATTATTCATACTCCAAGAGATATAACTGTAGTTCATGGAGAATTATACTATTAATATAGACTAACCAATGTCCAAGCTCAACATATATAAGTGATGCACACGAAGCATTCTATAAAACCACACTCAAACGATTTAAGTGAAGCACAAAGAGCAATTCTATAAGATCATACTTAAAAGATATAAGTGAAGCACATGAAGTATTCTATAAATCAATGAAGAGCTATCTCATACTAGCATGATTCTTAAAGAAAAACAAAAACACAAAGGGCACAAACAATGTGAACAAAACAAAAACCGAGGTATACCGATATTTGTTGGAGAAGAAAGATGGGATGCCAACCGGGGCATCCGCAAGCTTAGATGCTTGAGTATCCTTTGAAATATTTACTTGGGGTGCCTTGGGCATCCCCAAGCTTGAACTCTTGTCTCTCTTTATTCTTCACACATCGGTAACTCCTCGTTCTTCAAATACTTCATTCACAAAAACTTAAACAAAAACTTTGTGAGATCCGTTAGTGTAATAAAGCAAACTACCACTTTAAGGTACTGTAATTAACTCATTCTTTTTTTATATTGTTTTAAACCTACTGTACTCCAACTTCTCTATGGTTCATACCCTACATACTAGACATAGGTGCATCAAAATAAGCAAACAACACACGAAAAACAGAATCTGTTAAGAACAGGACAGTCTGTAGTAATCTGGAAGTTTAGTAAACTTCTGTAACTCCAAAAATTATGAAATGAATTTGACAATTTGAAAATTTGTACAGAAGTAATGTGAAAAAAGTTTCAGACCCATTTTACTTTCCAGTAAAAAATGTAAATTCATGCACTACAGCCAAAGTTTCTGTTTTTGTTCTGCACATAGTAAGCAAGCAATCTTATCATACTAAAACCAAAGCTAGGCACATAATTTTTATAATACAATGGATAAATACAAGGGGATAATTATTTACAGAGAAACTTCCATGAAAAATTGTACATTGTTTCCGTGAGCATGAACTCAAGTGCTCAAGGTCGACCCTCACTTCTTCAATGCATAACTTTCCAATCACTTCTCTTTTTGAAAAACTTTTTTAGGCATGAGAGGCAAGTAAATATTTTTTGGTATTTTCATTCTTTTGAAAAAAAATTGTATGTTTCACCCACAACTAAACAGAAACAAAAAGGAAAAACAAAATCTACTTAGTGAAGAAAGCAAACAAGCACACACGAAAATATCAACACCACGCTATTGCTCCCCGGCAACGGCGCCAGAAAAGAGCTTGATAATCCCCAAGTGCAGGGAATCATCATAGCAATTCCCAAAGGTGGAAGTGATAAGTATGGAGTGTTGAAACCACAAGGAGCTAAAGGTAAGATCAATATTATCTCAAGCCCTATCTGCCACTGATACGACTCTACGTGCACCGAACGTTTGCTTCCAACTAGAAACAAGAAATAAAACTGTGTTGTGGGTATGAAGAGGATAACTTTGTATGACATTGGAGAGCTAAAATATAAAAGTAGGTGCTGTTATCATAAAGTTAGAATATATTAGTAAATAATATAAATAGCGAGTGAGGAATAATGGTGGATCGGTGTGCGGAATTGTCCTAAGCAATTGTTAACAAGATCTATAGCCGTCATTGCAATTTCAAATGAGGGAGAGGCATAAACTAACATACTTTTCCTACTTGGATCATATGCACTTATGATTAGAACTCTAGCAAGCATCCGCAAGTACTAAAGATTCATTAAGGTAAAACCCAACCATAGCATTAAAGCATCAAGTCCCCTTTTATCCCATACGCAACAACCCCCTTACTCGGGTTTAAGCTTCTGTCACTCTAGCAACCCACTATAAGCGAATAATGAACGTATTGCAACACCCTACAGCGGGAATCCCTCACGCTTGCATGACACGGAGGGCACCATAGGACAGCACCAAAATAAAACATACAACTCGTACCAATCTAGATCATCAATTAACTCAAAGACAGAAGATATCTACTCAAAACATGATAAGATGGCAACACATCATTGGATCATAATATGTGGCATAAAGCACCATGTTCAAGTAGGGATTACAGCGGTGTGTGGGAGAGTGGACCGCGTAAAAGAGATGAGGATGGTGATGTTGATGAAGATGATCACCGCGGCAATGATTCCCCTCCCGATGGCACTCCGGTGCCACCAAGAGAGAGGAGGAGAGGTTCTCCCCCTTGTGCTTCCTCCTCCATGGCTTTCCCCCTATGGTCCTTGGCCTTCATGGCAATGATGTCCCCTCCGAGATCCTCCTCCATGGCCTCCGGTGATGATGGCCCCCTCCGTCAGGGTGCCAGAGAGGGCCTAGATTGATTTCTCGTGGCTACAGAGGCTTGCGGCGGCGGAACTTCCGATCTAGGTTAATTCCCGAAGGTTTCTCTATTTATAGGAATTTTTGGCGTTGGTTTCACGTCAGGGAGGTCTCCGGGCTGTCCACGAGGTAGGGGGCCACGCCCTAGGGGGGGCGGCCCCCACTCTCGTGGGCAGCCCGGGACTCTTCTGGCCCAACTCTGATGCTCCGTGGTCTTCTTTTGGTCCATAAAAATCCTCAAAAATTGGCACATCAATTGGACTCCATTTGGTATCCCTTTTCTGCAAAACATAAAAACAAGGAGAAAACAGAAACTGGCACTGGGCTCTAGGTTAATAGGTTAGTCCCAAAAATCATATAAAATGACATATAAATGCATATAAAACATCATAGATGGATAATATAATAGCATGAATACTTCATAAATTATAGATACATTGGAGACGTATCAGGTAGCAATACCAAACCAAATAAAACGAGTAGTGGGGTCCTGAGCTAAGCCTTGGCTAAACCTGGGAAATCTTAATTCCATAATGCCTTTCAAATCCTCCGAGCCACTATCCTACTGCAATAATTCTCACTAAGAAGAATGCCCATGTCATGGCAATTCCACCCAGAAGGTAATGGGTTACTCCTACAGCACGTCCTTGTATAATGCTCAAGGCTCTAGGCTGAGTAGCAGGAGCAACTTTGAATTTGTTATGAGCCCAAATAGATTCAGTGAGTTCTTGCCAATAACCACGGCCACTGAATAAAAACATTAAACTGAAGGCCCAGACAAAATGAGCACCTAAGAAAAAAAGACCATATGCAGATAATGAAGAACCATAAGACTGAATGACTTGTGATGCTGTGCCCGCAAATCTCGAAGCCACCCATTAATCGTAATGGAATTCTGTGCAAAGTTTTCCCCTGTAATATGAGTTACCACCCCTTGATCACTTATAGTACCCCAAACATTAATGGAACTCTGTGCAAAGTTTCCCCCTGTAATATGAATTACCAGCCCTTGATCACTTATAATACCCCAAACATCCGACTGCATTTTCCAACTAAAATGGAAAATGACTACCGAAATTGCATAGTACATCCAGAATAAACCTAAGAAATCATGATCCCAGGCGGACACTTGACATGTTCCCCCTCGGCCAGGCCCATCGCAAGGAAAGCAAAAACCTAGATTTGCTTTATTGGGTACGAACGGGAACTCCGAGCAAATAAAACACCTTTCAAAAGTATTAATACAGTCACATGTATGGTAAATGCAAGAATGTGATGGACTAAAAAATCTGCGGTTCCTAATGGAATAGGTAACAAAGCCACTTTGTCACCTAGTGCTACTAACTCGCTGCCTCCCCACGTTAAGCTAGTACTTGTTGTTGCACCAGGAGCTGTGACGCCAGGCGCAGTAGCATGGATATTTTGTACCCATTGAGCAAAGATAGGTTGTAATTGTATGGCAGTATCCGGAAACATATCTTGTGGACGGCCTAAAGCACTCATGGTATCATTATGAATGTACAAGCCAAAACTGTGAAAACCTAGAAATATACATACCCAGTTAAGGTGGGATATGATTGCATCGCGGTGTCTAAGGACGCGATCTAATAGATCGTTGTATTGAGTAGTCGGATCATAGTCTCTTACCATAAAAATTGTATCATGTGTAGTAGCACCGACTATTAGAAATCCGCCAATCCACATGTGGTGTGTGAACAAGGAAAGTTGTGTACCATAGTCAGTAGCTAGGTATGGATAGGGAGGCATAGAATACATATGATGAGCTACAACATTGGTTGTAGAGCCTAGCATAGCTAGGTTAAGAGATAATTGAGCATGCCATGACGTTGTTAAGATTTCATAAAGACCATTATGGCCTTGTCCTATAAATGGGCCCTTGTGAGCCTCCAAAATATCTTTAAGTCCATGGCCAATACCCCAATTGGTCCTATACATATGACATGCGATTAGGAAAAGAATAGCAATAGCTAAATGACGGTGCGCAATATCGGTCAGCCAGAGACCACCGGTTATTGGATCTAGTCCTCCACAAAAAGTCAGAAATTCTGCGTATTTGGACCAATTTAAAGTGCAAAAGGGGTTGCTCCTTCGGCAAAACTAGGATAGAGTTGAGACAAAAGGTCCCGATTCAAGATAAATTCATGAGGAAGTGGTATCTCTTTAGGATCCACCCTAGCGTCAAGAAATTGGTTAATTGGTAAAGATACATGAATTTGGTGCCCCGCCCAAGAAAGAGAAGATAGGTCTATTTTCATTCGTGTAGAACTGCTACCCCGTTAAAGAACTTAATCAAAGAGTGCTATGGAGCCGAGTCTAAGAAAGTCGCCCTGTTATTATTTTCGTAACCTCAGAAAGTCTCCCGCGCGGGGCACCTCCCATCGCACTAAATCACTACTATTAGGCCCTTCCTGTCATTCCACAATCCGAAGGAAAAAGAGTATCCTATGAAGGAAATCGTATCTGATCTATCACCTTCCTCGTATCGATGCTTGCCACCGCGTCACTAGGTTGTTCATAGCTCTTTCTTAGCTTAATGGATCACCCAACTGTATTCTGGGATGTGTGCATTCCACAATCCCTTAAGGAGGAGGTTCACTATAGCCTTGCTTGTTAATGGGTTTCTGACTTCATAGCAGAGTGCTAGACTAGGGATAAGCTGGATACTGACTTCTTTCCAAGAGCTCCATCAGCCTTGCTTAGCCATACATCAGCTCTACCATTACTATACGCATTCTACCTATGCTTTTTTGGAAAGAAATAAGAAAGTTTGGATGGTTGATCCACACAAATAAGAGATATGTAGGCCCAACCTTGAATTGCAGAGAATAGCAAGCCCCCTTTGCTAAGCAGATTTATAGAGGAAAAGGGTGACCCACATTGCAAGGGCTTTCCGTTTGTGTGAATCAGAGCCCAAGAGAAGATCAATTCATTAGGAGACAGGTATCGATGCTTGCCAGCAGGAGAAAGATCACTAGGTTCAGTCTCTAATCTGATCAATAGGGTTCCCTAGGTACATTCTGTTTTTTGGAAATCCAGCAGGGATAGTAGCTGCCTTTTCCAGGGCAAAAAAACGAGTTAGGCTATCCGAGATTTGCTCTTTTTTCTAGCTTTTTGGAGTGAAAATAAGGAGGGACTTGTGACTGGTTTTCTACAGGGAAGAGAGATACCAAGCCGGGAAACTTCCCCTACTAACTACTGAACACAAAAGCTAAGGTGACCCAGAACAATTATTTCACTTATTTCTGGTTTAAGAAGGACCTTGTTCATGGTTCACGACTCACGGTGCTTAGAGATGCAGTTCACTACAGTAGTGGTAAGAAAAACAAGAAAACAGGTATCAAGAGATGGAAGTGAAAGAAGAACTGTTGATCGACCGGTGGTTTGGGTCTGGCCTTTTAGGATTCAGATTCCTATTGAATTGATTTTGCCTTTGCCGAGGAGTAGAAACCGAGCCCTTTGATTTGATCCAGTGAGTGATGTTACGAGTAGAAGCCTCGACAAGTTGAATCCGGTACCGAAACAAGGATGACATTATTGAATATATTCTTCTTTCATGTGCTTTGCCTTTCCCGTTTTCTATACCTTTCGTAGTAGTTACTCACTACTAGAAACAGGATTCATGAATTCAAACTAAAAGCAAAGGTATCGCTAATTCCATTTCAATGAAAATATAGGGATGAAAGTTTCTCTCCTACTGATTTCGATTGCACATCTAATGAAAATATATGCACATGAATGTTCAAAAGCAAGGCTATCCCCTTTTCCATTAACGAGGATCTATATTTGTCCCTTGATTCGAAACCGAGGAAAGCGTGCGCTCGACCTCCTGGAAGGAATGTAATTATTCGCTTCATAGTCCTCGTATGAATTCGCTATCGCTCCGAATCATGGGAGCCATTGAGTTTGGAGATACCGTTGTAGTAAAACAAACAAGTGAAAGAAGCCCTCGTTCCCACTCTTCTCCCCCCCCACCTACCTGGTAGGTAAGTAGGGGCCTCGGTTTCTCTATTTGCTATGAGAAACCTACACAAGTAAATTTCTATTTCGTGCGCGATCCCAATCATGGAATTTCACAATTAAGTCGATATGGGGTTTATCCTTCATGTTATTTAAAAAATAAAGGTGTCGCCTTGAAATGCCCTCGAGGACCTGGTTTTTTACCCGTTTTTCCTCGCTCGCATTTTCCAGGTTAAGATCCCTGTAAATTTCTTCCAATTTGACTTCGGGCAGCTTACGATTTCGACAGGATCTCAGAACATTCTTTATTTGCTTTTTCAACAACGAAATGGAGGGTACTTCTGGGTTGGGCGCGGTGCGGCTTGTGGATGGCTCTGACCGAAACCCATCTTTTCCATCGGCGTCTTGATGTCCCACTTTTTTCGTGGATCATCATCTCCTGGCGTAGCAGAAGCACTCGACGAGGCCTCTACGACAGAAGAGATTCTTCCATGTTTCTGCGCGGACGATTCCTTCAAATAAATAAAAAGAAAAGTGAAGAGGAAAACGCATAACCAGAAGAAAAAGATATCGTGATGTAAAATGATCATGGGGACACATTGTTTTTAGGACCGGCAATTTCCTGCGCTACTTAACCCAAGAAAAAGATACATACTAGTTTTCATAGGTAGGCCTCTCTCTCCTACAGAATAGGTTTTTCCAAAAACTACCCATGGGATTTCTTTGTCTTTAACTTATCTTTTGTCCGGTGAAGAATCTCCTGCTGCAGAGATAAGATGAATGGCTTCGAGATACCATCACTCGTCATTGCCAAGGAAATGATTTGCAAATTGGCTACTTATAGTCTACACTTCCCCTAATTCTCCATGATGACCCGCATTCATTGATTGAGAGAATAAGCTGAAGATAGATCCATTGTGATATTGGTTTGGAAGAGAAGCCGTGGAGACAGCTCATTGTTCCTATGTCCGGAATTGTTAAAGAATGAAGGTATCCCATTGACTATGTCGGGTAACGCCGACGTAGCTTATCCCTAAAAACACTATCAACCACATCATAATTGTTTGCTTCCCCTTTCCTCGCAGAGTTGGGTATAGCTTTCACCAAAGGATCTCGATCGATGCTCGCCATCAAAAGATATGGGTCTAGCTGCTGCCCTAGCCAGAAAGAATGGGAGAGTGAGCCATTCATACTGAAAAGAGCGATTCGTTTTTGAAGTATATCAAATTCAGAGGAAAAAGCTGGAAGAATACGACGGGATTGTTGATAGATCCCGTCTACATCCTAACCAACAGGACCAAGTGCAAACCTCTATCTCTTTTTCTCGTCGGGTGGAAAGGTTATTCTTTGCCAGTAGTGCCCTCTGTAGGAAGAATCGTAAATGTCGGAGGACACATTCAACATGAATTGTCACTGTGGAATGAAATCACATCTAGAATCGAGCAAGAAATGACTATTTATCTGATAATAGCGACTTATCACAAAAACAACCAAGGGTCCATCGACCCGATTGAAACTGTCTTCACTACGTTGAATCGAAGGGAACTACTATAGAGAGTGGAATAAGCTACAAGGCATAACACTATGAGCTTTTCTTTAGATAACCTTAATCACACCAGCTTTTCCTCATGGGGGGGTAAAGGAAATCGGAATTTATGAAATCTATCCCAATAAGAAATGCGAAAGGTTGCCAACTAGAAACCTGTTATCACTCTCTTCTTCTGATCGTCCCATCAATTTCTTGTAAGCCTGCTTCCTCCGATGATCGGTTGCGGGTAACTTCTCTCTCTTCATCTCTCTGAGTTCGCTTCTTGGTAGTAGTTACCCCTGTTAGAACCTTTGTCTACTCTTTCGTATAAATATGTTGATCTGCTTGCCAGCCGAAAGTAGAGAACCACATTGTATGATCTGGGGCAACTCTCTGTTATAGCAGCGATTTCTTATTCATTCAGGGCGCCCGTTCATGTGTTTTTAAAGAAAGGATACCTTGTGATTCCAGATTTCAATAGACATTTGATTCCTCACATCTAAGGGAAGACAAGCACAAATGCACAGACACATTATCTGGGGGTGTCACCGTTTGCATTGTATCAGTATCATAAGAAAAGATTGATTGTTGTGAGTGATTTTACTACCCTTCCAGACTTAGCAGGTAATGAAGCTGCTGACGAGGGAGGAACTGTCCGTTGAAAATAAAGCGAACCAGTGGGGCTTAAAAGTAATTTCCTGGTCTGTCGACGATAGCACTAGATTGATTGCTTACCGACTTTCATTCAGATACCAACCCATCTTTTTATCAAAAGCATGGAAACTATCTAATCGAAGATTGAATTCACGCCTGTGAAAAGTAAGCAATTTCATCATTTTCCTTCGCAACACAACTCACTCAATTGTAGAGATACCGAACAGTTTGAGTGATCAATCGACCTTGTCGCACGATGAGCCCATTCTCTCTCTTCCATCCCGCCTTCTGAACCGAACCCTGGAGAAAGACTTCTTGAACAGAACAGAGCTGCAATTCTAGAAACTTCCATTTTCCATTGATCTGGGCGTTGCTATTAAAAGGGGGTCAACCCGCCCCGGCGTGACTCATACTTGACCAACCACTTCTATCTAAGAAAATACTTAGGTAGGGTCAATCTCCCTTCGGGGTTTACGCGTCCTAGTCCAAACCATTGGATCGCTCAGAAGAAGAAAGGCAAAGGAATTGAAAGGTATAGTAAGAAGCATCGCCCAGCAGAGTGAGTGAGGGAGTCTTCCCCAGCCCAATGGTCTTCTTTTTGTTTTTCACTCTCCTATTTTGATTTTGGAAGAGTTCTACTACTGTTTCAGTAGTTCTAAGACCGTTCCTTCCCTTTTCAAGTGCTTGCTATCCCTCTCGCTCTACCCATCCAGAGGGAGCCCTAGTTTCAGCATAATAGCCTCGTTTTGAAGCACTCGCTTCATATGGACGTATGTCGAACAAAGGAATCTTATCGGCATACCCACCTGCTCGGCGTGGTTCACTTGACCGACCAACTGACCCAATAGTAGGAGTAGGCGGCTGGCTTCTTATGTGAAGAGAACGGATGGAGAAACAGATGCGCGAAAGAACTAGTCCCTTGGAAAGCTTCGTTTTCCTAACCCAACCTAAGCATAATGAGCTGGTTATTTGAGTATCGAAGCTGTCGAGTGTTCCATTCTTTCGTATGTTGACCCCAGCGAAGAAGGAGAATCAGAAATGGAACTAGTCGAACACGCATAAGATACCGGTTTTAGGCATAACCCCGGGTTAAATAAAGTAGTAAAGGAGCCCAATCTAGCTAAAGAGGGTCTTCTCTGCCACCATAACCAACTAGCTACGTAGATGAATTATCCTTGCATTCAGCTACAAACCCATCCACTAGAGCTTGAACCCATGCTTGCTCAAACCATCTGTTTTCTCTTCTAACGAGCATGGCTTCCCTGTCACCTACACTAGAGACGTCTCAACAGTTTAGTTTATTCATAAGCCTAGTACACAAGGAGGGTTTTAGCACGCACTAGCTGTACTGTAGTATGATCTGGTATCAGCTGCTGTCTCTCCTTGCTATTATAGTGTAGTATAGGTCGCCTCAAACTCAAACAAAAACGGGTGCACAGTTCTACTGCGTCTTATCGAATAGTGCTTTTGAGTCAAAGTGCAATCACCATTTCATGTACACCATCTTTGTCAATATCTGAAATTACCTGTAGAAAGAATGTGAAAAATAACTCAAGGTCATTTGCAAAACGAACAACAAAATATAAGCAAAAGGATACAAAAGGTTCACTTACTGGGGTGGACAAGATGTGAGCATAGATTCTCACGTAATCTTCCACTTTCTCATGTTCTTGTTCTGTCCAGTCCTCATCTCCCCACATGGATTCATCAACATAGTCATCATAATCATAATTGTACTCATCAGGCTGTTCTTCTGCATCCCGAAACAAATAAAATGATGTATCAGCGTCATCCTCTAGAGGCTCGCTATTTTCAACAGTGGCTACTCCTGAACGAGCTGCTCATGCTCAGGCGGCAGCTTGTTAAGATCAAAGTCGTGGTTGTTCATCATGGAGACCTGGACCCCTGCAGGTGCCATTTTTCCCGCTGCCAGGCTCCCACCAGAGAGAGATCCCATTTCCGTTTTTCTAGAGCAAGCTGGAAGCATAGACCCATACCTTGTACTCTCATTCTTTCATTTTAGCTAGCCAGAATGGTATGTGCTTTGAAAGGTAGTTCTTTTTACTAGAAAGTACTTATAGAGGGCAGTGAGGCGCAGCCTCGAGCTAGGCGAGATTCTCTATTGTTGCTTCTTATTAGCCAGATCCCGCACCAGGTTTTCTAGGCAGAACAGTTCCGTGATCTTATGAATCTACGACCAGACATGAATGTGGTTCAGAACCATAGATCGTGGGTTAGCCATCCCGTCATAAGGCTTCTTTACACGCCATGGTTGCGGAACAGCCACGACCCTTCTTCCATGAGCTTCTGCCAGTCGCCAAGGCAGAAAACTGGAACAACAAACAGGTTGTCCTCCACCGCTTGGAACATCACACCTTGTGCCATGTTCCAAGCGACCTGCATCGTTGAGAAAAAGGATTGGCTACTTAAGGGATGCGGCGTGGCCACTTTTGCAAGGGCCATCCACCGACCCTTCTACTATCAGTTTTTAGTATTGTCTACTACTATACTGGCTACAAACCTATCGGTCTAATGAGCATACTTGGAGAAAGGAGAACTTCCCGCCTATAATGTTGGGTTGGCAACCTACCCATTCGTTGAAGTACTTCCTTCATACGGCCCAAAGAAAGGCAGCTAAGCCGTCTTAGTTCGTGAACAATGACCCAGGTGCATAAACAGGTGCATAAAAAGGAAATCAAGTTTGGGAAATGGTACCTGGCTAGTATTTATGCCGAAATCTAGTGACATTATTTACTAATACTATAGTCAAGAAGTAAAGAGTAAAACGCTTACCTAACTTCTCACTTAAATGTTTACTCGCGTTACTGGTATTCAATAAAACAAGGAAACCATGGTACCTACCTACCTCCCTTACTTGGTAATCTAAGAACCCTTCAGGGGGGAGCAAGAGATCTTCCATACCAACATTTTGCTCGCCACCCCTGCTTCCACCTCCACTTGAGCTTGTGCAGAAAATCTACTTTATGCTTAGGCCAGGTCCTGCAAGTAAAGAGAAGTAAATATTGGAAACATGGGTATCTAGTTTATTTTATACAACGCCTGAGTAATTGAAATTCCTTGCTTCTTCAAGCAGGAGATCCCGAGTACCGGGTGTCGTCAGACTCCCATTCTATTACCTTTGTGTCAAGAGCACGTTAAGCTGCCTGGGCTGTTCCACTACCGGCGTGTAAAGAAGCTCCGCCTAACGGCTAAACCAATGAATTTCTCTCCTTAAAGGAATCTACTTCCCTGACTGTCAACTACTCGCTTCTTCACCGGTATCACACCCGCGCCAGACTGAACAGCAGAGTTAGAACCCAACCAAATATGATTCTTGTATTATCTTACAGAAATTCGGATCCATTTGGCTCCAAAGGAGCAAGCGCGGGAGTTCTAATAGGACTTTGAGACTAGAAAAATCATGCGGGCTGCTGAGAACAGAGAGAAGTAGTTGCAGAGAGGTTTGATAGGGTTAGGCAGATGCCCCATTATTCTTAAACAAGAAGAAATCTAGATTAGTTTGATGGACTTGTGGCTTAGCACAAGCATGGTGTCAATGTGGTTCCTCTTGACTAAACACTTAAACAATTGGATCCAGTAGGGTTCAATAGAGGTATGGTATCGGCAACCTTTTAGGGAGCTATATTCTTTGGAATAAGATAGCTGCCCAGAGCTTGCGACGTAGCCCCTGGGCGTAGATAGAATTAGGTAAAATAAAAATCGATTGGAAAGTCCTAAATTATACCAATTCAATTCCGTCTGCTAGAATAAGAAAAAAGTGCTTCCGTATTTCTCTCATCCTTTATAATGAGAATTTCTCTTTGTTCAGTAATAACTTAATCTTGCAATAAAACACACTTGCTTGGAAGGTATGGTAAAGTTAAACTGTTTTTATTTTTCGATATAAAAAAGAGAGTGCTAAAGGAGTCATTCAGAAGTGAGTGAAGGGGAAAAGCTCATTTCTTTCATTCGGGAATGGACACTGGACCAGAATGTAATGTAGGAATATCGGGATTGGCAGATTTTTTATATTGAAATAAAAAAACTCAACACGACTAGTGAATTCAAATTAGAGTCACTTGCGGATTTCTTCAAATTGTTGTAGTGTAGTATTGTGGTTTTTCAGTAAAGACCCCGACCTATAAATATTCACAGCCCAGCTCATACGGGCAGACAATATTCACCCAGAGCCCCGTTGCGACCGCAATGCTGTTCTTGAAGGACCTTACCTTAGAGCAAAAAAAGGGAATAGAATTTAGGAAGACTACTGACGTTGGGCAGCGGGTGAGCTCAACCTCGAACCGAACAAGCAACGGATTGAGCAACTAGTGCGAAAGCCATTGCGCGTTAGCGCGTCCGTTTTCTTGCTCCATCGTTATTAGTCTCTATTCTCTCCCTGCACGAACCTCGGTCCAATCAATTTGTTTGGAATTGGGGTTAGGACCGGTTAGAACTCCCATTTCCCGATCGGAGGTTTGAGCTACTATGGCAAGCTTTTTTTGAATAGTGGGTATGGGGAACCCACCGTACCAACACGATTGGCTGGTGTTGTTGATACCGAACCCGTTATAACCCCAATTGGAAGGGCAGGCCAGTCTAAGGCTCTGGGGATGCGAGGCCATCGAAAGTGAGTATCCCATATTCTATGACGGGGATAGAGCACTAATTGCAGTTTTCACCCCACCTTAACGACCGAGCAAGGTATGAAATCTTTCGACGACTAGGGAGGCGTCACCTGAGGCCGATTCCAGTGGATCACTATAGAATCTTCTAGAAGCAGGTTCTTCGGGCACTATGGTAGGATGTGGATCGAGCATGACGAGAATGGACATCTCCATCATGTAATGGCTTAGAAGAGTCACGATCCTGTTCCCCGCTGGGCTTTTTCCCTTCTCGACTAGACGAAGGAGATATTCATTCCATTCAGGTAGGTGAGGAAGGGCGGCCTCGGCTTGACCCTGTCTTCTCTCTTGGTCGTGACGGAGGCTAAGTTTCTCATTCAGTGGTGAGGTGTTCATAGAAAGCAAGGCCTCGCCCATTGAGTGGCGGATTTGGTTTGGATGGGGTCTCGCTTGGACGCTGGGGAGATCCATAGATCTGGATAGAGTCTTTCTCGCTCAGTAAAGAAGAGTACGCGTGCTACAGCTTACGCAGTGGATCTTCGGGCAACCAACCCGGCACATCCAATTCCGATCAACAACTTGGAGGTATGGCTGAGTGGCTTAAGGCATTGGTTTGCTAAATCGACATACAAGAAGATTGTATCATGGGTTCGAATCCCATTTCCTACGGCAGGAAGTAGAACGGGCAGGCGAAATTACGTGAGAGAAAGAACCTCAGATTGATGGAGTCCGCCGTCGGACAGAATAGCTGCTTAGTGACTAGGAGCGGAGCACCCCTTTCTTGTTCTTGGTGGTGTCTATAGCGAAGAAGACCTCCCCGAACGAAGGCCTGGCCGGCTCTCGGTTCTTGAGCAAGCTCCTCCACTGCAGGTAGGATGCTCATAGATGAAGAAAAGAGACTTTAGGCAAGTGGTTCCGGTAGCTCAGCTGGTTAGAGCAAAACAAGCAACAGATTGAGCAACTAGCACGAAAGCCGTTGCGCGTTAGCGCATCTATTTTCTTTTTGGACTGCAAATCCTTTTTTTCTTGTTTCAGTGCGAAGAGCAAGGGGCATTGCCCTAGAAATCCTTCAGTGGTTTGAATCCACATCTGAGCGTATTTTTTTTGGTATGCCACTCCGCAAGCAAGGAGCGCCGCGAGGAGAGCGAGAGAACAAAGTGGGCTTTGTGATGTCGGAATTTGCACCTATTTGTATCTATTTAGTGATCAGTCCGTAGTTTCTTTGATTCCACTCGGTGTTCCTTTTCCATTTGCTTCCAATAGTTCGACCTATCCAGAAAAATTGTCAGCCTACAAATGTGGTTCCGATCCCTCCGGTGATGCCAGAAGTCGTTTCGATATATGATTTTATCCGGTTCCTATTTTATTTATTATCCCTGATCCGAAAGTCACCTTTTCTTTTCCTTGGGCAGTACCCCCTAACAAGATTGATCTGTTTGGATCTTGGTCCATGATGGCCTTTTTATTGATTTTGATGATTGGATCTCTCTATGAATGCAAAAGGGGTGCTTCGGATTGGAGTAACCACTTTTGAAAGGGCAAAGGGGGGAAGGACATAGGAAAGAGGGATGCCTACCAAAAATCAATTGATTCGCCATGGTAGAGAAGAAAAACGGCGCACGAACCATACTCGACCTTCGGATCAATGTCCCCAGAAGCAAGGCATATGCCTGCGTGTTTCGACGAGAACACCGAAAAAACCTAATTCAGCTCTACGTAAGATAGCAAAAGTATGGTTGAGCAATCGACATGATATATTTGCTCACATTCCAGGCAAAGGTCGTAATTCGTAGGAACATTCTATAGTCTTAGTCAGAGGAGGTAGAGTGAAAGATTCGCCAGGTGTGAAATCCCATCATATTCGAGGAGTCAAGGATTTGCTTGGAATTCCGGATCGTAGAAAGGGAAGATCTAAATATGGTGCAGAAAGACCTAAATCGAAATGAATGAAAGATGCCTCTAGAGCTTTTGGGTTCTCTTTTGGGAGCGATACGGAAGCAGCTAGCTCCCTTTCCCTTATTACGTTACCATTTCTCTCCGCTATTCTTCGCTTAGAAGGGCTTGACTTACTTAACTTACCGCTTTCCCGAAACTAGCTAAAAAAGGGTCAAGTATACCTGCTTGATGAGATAGGGTTTTTTCTAAAGCGGGAGCTGCTGTCGATATGGGCAATTTCTTAAGTTCTTTGATTGATTCCGTCCCCGAGTGCTACCAAAGTTCCTCTAATTCCTCAGCCAGATATTTCCCTTTTCAGACTTTCCCGATAGCGGAATCGATAGATGTTACCACGGAGCGGTACCTAGCAACCTTCATTCCTGCTTTTCCATCTTGCCTTTGCTACCTGAGAGAATGCCTTTGACCGAGCAGCTCTTCCACTCATTTTATTAGCAATCAAACCTCTTCCCTTCAACCCGTACCGAAGGCTATGTCCCAGTAAGCATTTTCTCTGTTTCATTGTTTCCCACCTCTGACCTTCCGCTATGACATGACCAGTCCACTAATAAGTCAGGTATCTCTTAAAAGTAAGACCGTCCTCTTCCCTTCGTCAATAGAAGAACTCCAACCATGCTTTCTTGAAATAGCAGTTATTGTCTTCCTGGTCAGCTTTCAATGAGTGACTCTTGGTTGCAGGGCCAGGGGGACCTACTATCTACTTAACTGCTAGGCAAAGAGGGAGGATCCAGGAAGCGGGTGTTTAGTGAGGAAGAGACAAAAAAGCATTTCGTCGATAAAGATGAGTGCTTTCGATCGGCTTGTTGCACTAAAGCTGCGAGGTTCTTTGATCGAATCAGCTCTTTGCGTTTACTTTCATCCCATCCCACTCTCTTTCTTCTTTCGTTTTAAGAAAAAGAGAAGGAATTTTAAAATCCTTCTTATCCTTCTATACAATCCAATCATGCAGTCTAGTTCTACTTTACAACGATATATCTAGCTTTTAGTTTTGTTGAACCGTGCTTATCTCAGGAAATGAGGATAACTTAACGGAGCCCAAACTCATTTGAAATAGGTTTTCTAGCCTTTGGCTTAAATAGAAAATCCGGCTAACTTGTGAGATAGAGCTAATTTGAAATAGGTTTTCTAGCCTTTGGCTGGAACAGGATGGTACCTTATGACTTCAACTGGAAATGGCTTGCATGGATCCAAAAAAACTCAAACCAACTATTCAACAATTAGTGGGACCTAGAATGAAACTACCATTGTCTTCCCATACTCATCTACATCAACCACCGGCTACAGAGGGAGCTAGCCTGGAAAGAAAAGGAAATGAATGGAGGGTATAAGTATTTCACTGGTAAAATCCCTTCATTAAAGACACACTCAAAAATAGTTTGTTTCAAAGAAAAGGAAATACCACTGAAGAAGATCTTACTTTTTTGCCATTAACTGAAATCCCAGACACTCTATTAAAATGAGTCATGATACTAGTAAGCTCTTGGATAGAATTCAGATCACCACCGCTGAAAAAAAGATCATCTGCAAAGCACGGATGGTTGAGTCTGAGCCTCAACCAGCCTTTGTGAAAAAACTAGATTGCAGCTGATTTTTCTGCTTCAAAGCCCTATATTAGAGTTACGACCGTCCACCAATAGAATAGAGACAGCAAAAGAAAGGGACAATATATTGGAATCTAAAGCCAGGGAGCTTCTAAATACCCGGGGAATTAGCCTGGATGATGATGAAGACATCTACCGGGAAGCAGCTCTTATTTTATATGGGAAAAGGCGTTATCAAGTCAACTATGCGATCCGGGCCTTAAACCGTGTAACCTCCAAAACCTGGAAGGACTTCCTGGATGAATTAAGAAAGTTGAGTGGGTCGTTTAGTTTATATAGATGAAATAGAATATATAAAAAGTTTGATCTATTCTGTTGAAATAGAATACCCTAAAAAAGATCTATTCTGTTGAAATATAATACCCTAAAAAAGTTTTCTAAACGTGGGCCACCATTTGTATTCCGATGAAATGCTATCACCCAGAAAACAGAGATTGAAAGTATAGTAGAGGAGCTGTTGCAAAATGCTATAATCAGGCCCAGTACATGCCCCAAAGCAGCTCTCGTGTTGTAGAAAGATGGAACCTAGAGAATGTGTTTCGACTATCGAAAACTAAATGCACCAACTATGTTTTCCAAATACCCCATTCCTATCATAGAAGACCGACACTTTTGGATGAGGTGTGTACTAAGATAGATTTGAGGGATGGTTATCACCAAATAAGAATGAAAGGAAGAGGATATCTACAAAACAACCTGAAGGACTGGCTTTTTGAATTCAAGGTGATGCCCCGGCAACCTTTCAACAACTCATGAATAGTGTTCTTAAAGAGATATGTTGGAAAGGGGTATTGGTCTTCTTTGATGACGTTCTAGTGTATAGTTCTACCATGGTGGAGCATCTCAAGTTGCTAGAGGAAGTGTTCCAGCAGAACAAACTTTTTTGTGGGTGAGCCAAATTTCATAAAGGAAATACATTATTTATGAAATTGGGGTATCTACTGATACAAACAAGGTAGAGGGCATGACAGCTTGGCCAAAACCAGCCAATGTCAGAGAACTCCGAGGGTTGCAGGGGTTATTACAGGAGGTTTGTTCCGGGGTATGGAGCTATCAGCAGGCCTTTAACTGAGTTGTTAAAGAAAGGTGTGGAGAAGAAGCCAGAAAGCATTTCTCAAGCTCAAAAGTTCTATGGTATGGTGATGCCTTTGAACGTTGAGTGGGAGAGCGGCTCGAAAGAGTTGGGACAGACTAGAAGCTTTGAAGTTTATGTTCTTTAAAAAGATAATAGCAATCTTGACTTACATCCGGTCAAGATCCCCGTGAAGGAATGTTGATTGAACATCGAGCTGATAAATAGGGAGTACCATACCCAAGATACTCCATTAAAGGAAAGGAATGCTTGTTTGGTTTCTTTCGTCCGAGAACAAACACCAAAAACTCTCGCAGTCGATGAGGAAACGTTAGTCAAACTACATTTCAGTAATCCGTCAGGCCTTAACCTCTACGCAAGGAGATCTTACATATAGACCCATGATTAGGTAACTACTTCTTTTATTCAGAGTATCCAATGGAAAGTGGGCCTCTATCTACAGGCCATGGATACCTGGGCGCCAGAAAGGTTACCGGACCAGGGTTAAGTGAGGCTGTTCAAACTTCACAGCCTTCACTATCGCATGTATATGAGTAAAATCAGACATCAGTATCACAACCTAGCATTATCCAGATCTTTCATTGATCCAGGCAATTTTAGGAAGGACTCAGCATTCTCTCACAAAAGGCCAGGCCTTGAGTTTCTAGCCGACTCATATAAGTCAGGGTGTCAATTTTTTCAGGTGACGTATCTTTATCTCTAATGTTTTCCGTGGTCTCAAAGGATGATCAGCCGGATAGCGACATTGGTAAATAAAAAGAAGAAGTTTACATGCCGGGTGCATACTTCAGTGTCACTAATTAGCGACTTTTTTTTTCTCATTTACCTACACCATGTAGACCGGAGGATTACACAGAATCCCATTGGCGAGTTTCAGATAGCTAGGTTATTCAAGAAACTTGGAATACCAACTCCAATGCTTGGCTTGCTGAATCAGCATATGGATTACTTCATTGAATTTCTCGGCCCGAGCTCTTGTCATTGGTCCAGTTGGCAGGTGGAGTGGATCCTTAGCAGGTTCATGTGCTCCTTGTTTACGTAGCTCTTCTGTTGGATCAACTAGCCCCTCCGCTGGATTACGTTGCTCTGCCTTTGGATTACTTGAGTCATTTCTGGGTTTACTTGGCTGCTCCGAAACATGTTGGTTACTTGATCCTTCGCTTTGTTTACTTGGGAGCCTAATACTTATTGGTTGGGAAAATTACCTTCAAAGGAAAATGATCCTCCCACTGGACCGAAAAATCCATATATTCCCATGGGAATGGGTGGTGCTGAACAAGCAGGCAGGCCCAACGTTGTTTATCTTTACTGCAATCCTGGTTAGGTAAAAGGAATTCTGCAGCAGCGGGTACGTGATTAGTTACAACTAACGGAAGGACTATTGAAATAATAGGGAATTTCCTCAGCCAGTCTACTCCTAGGACTACATCATATGCTCCCAACTCCATGGCCAACAAATCAAACTTCAATCGATATCCTTGCATCTCCCACTGTACACTAGAACACAACCCATACAATCGGCCCGAAGAGCATCAATGAGCATGCCTACAAAATAGGCATAGAGATACATTAGCCGAGTTTGCTTACAACAACTGCTATCACTCTAGCACCGGAATGGCACCTTTCGAAGCACTCTACGGGAACCTTTGTCGTACCCCGATTTGTTGGGGTTGGCACGTACCGACCGACGGGGCCATAGAAGATGAAGGAGAGTGCCGAGAAGATTCCACTTATTCTAGATTAAAAGCAGTTCAGGACCAGGTACGCCGACCACGATATTTGGAGTTTGCAGTAGGTGATCATGCTTGACTTCGGCTTGAACCTACAAAGGGTGTGATGCGTTTTTGAGAAGGATTATGTATAGTTGACTGATACATCGGACCTTTCTAGGCCCATATCCCCTAGCCCTTACTCCCTTGTTTTGGTGGTTGGTCTCTACCTTTTTCTGTCTCTTGGCTAGTTTGTCATCCTCTTCTTTTTTAGGGTAACATAGTAAAAATCCTTTATTTCAGGGGATTTCCCTTTTCTTTCCAAATGAATTTATGCTTAGTCTAAAATTCGTAAATACCAAATAATATATATATATATATATATTATTTGAAATATGTACCTGTTTCCTGAAACTAACAAATAGAGTTATAACTTTGATTGACTTACTAGCTTACGGGAACGCTTTGAATCTCAACTTACTTTGAACGAGTGCTTCCCACATAGATTGCTGGAAAGAGGAGTGAGCCGGGGCAGAACTTGAATCATGGGAGACGGAAAAAGAAGTACCCAAACTTGTTATCGACGCCAACCTCTCCTATAAATGCAGAAACCCCAAGAAAATAACCTAGATCGGGAGTTCTGCCGCCGCAAGCCTCTGTAGCCACCGAAAACCTCTCGGGAGCCCGTTTCAGCACCCTGCCTAAGGGGGAATCCATCACCGATGGCCATCTTCATCATCCCGGTGCTATCAATGATGAGGAGGGAGTAGTTCACCCTCGAGGCTGAGGGTATGTACCAGTAGCTATGTGGTTGATCTCTCTCTCTCTCTCGTGTTCTTGATTTGACACGATCTTGATGTACCGCGAGCTTTGCTATCATAGTTGGATCTTATGATGTTTCTCCCCTCTACTCTCTTGTAATGGATAGAGTTTTCCCTTTGAAGTTATCTTATCTGATTGAGTCTTTAAGGATTTGAGAACACTTGATGTATGTCTTGCATGTGATTATCTGTGGTGACAATGGGATATTCACGTGATCTACTTGATGTATGTTTTGGTGATCAACTTGCGGGTTCAGTGACCTTGTGAACTTATGCGTAGGGGTTGCCACACGTTTTCGTCTTGACTCTCCGATAGAAACTTTGGGGCACTCTTTGAAGTTCTTTGTGTTGGTTGAATAGATGAATCTGAGATTGTGTGATGCATAAAATCATACCCACAGATACCTGAGGTGACATCTAGGTGACATTAGGGTTTTGGTTGATTTGTGTCTTAAGGTGTTATATTACTACAAACTCTCTGACCATTTGTGACACTTATAGGAATAGCCCAATGGATTGATTGGAAAGAATAACTTTGAGGTGGTTTCGTACCCTACAATAATCTCTTCGTTTGTTCTCCGCTATTAGTGACTTTGGAGTGACTCTTTGTTGCATGTTGAGGGATAGTTATATGATCCAATTATGTTATTATTGTTGACAGAATTTGCACTAGTGAAAGTATGAACCCTAGGCCTTGTTTCCTACCATTGCAATACCGTTTTCGCTCACTTTTATCATTAGTTACATTGCTGTTTTTATAATTTCAGATTACAAAGACCTATATCTACCATCCATATTGCACCTGTATCCCCATCTTTTCGCCGAACTAGTGCACCTATACAATTTACCATTGTATTGGGTGTTGAGGGAGTCCTGGATAAGGGGGTATCCGGATAGCCGGACTATATACTTTGGCCGGACTGTTGGACCGTGAAGATACAAGACTCAAGACTTCATCCCGTGTCCGGATGGGACTCTCCTTTGCGTGGAAGACAAGCTTGGTGATCCGGATGTTAGATCCCCTTCCTTGTAACCGACTCTGTGTAACCCTAGCCTCCTCCGGTGTCTATATAAACCGGATGGTTTAGTCCATAGGAGAAGAACAATCATAATCATCATAGGCTAGCTCCTAGGGTTTAGCCTCTACGATCTCGTGGTAGATCAACTCTTGTAATACTCATATCATCAAGATCAATCAAGCAGGAAGTAGGGTATTACCTCCATCGAGAGGGCCCAAACCTGGGTAAAACATCGTGTCGCCTGCCTCCTGTTACCATTAGCTTTAGACGCACAGATCGGGACCCCCTACCCGAGATCCACCGGTTTTGACACCGAAATTGGTGCTTTCATTGAGAGTTCCTCTGTGTCGTCGCTGCAAGGCTCGATGGCTCCTTCAATCATCAACAACAACACGGTCCAGGGTGAGACTTTTCTCCCCGAACAGATCTTCGTGTTCGGCGGCTTCGCACTGCGGACCAATTCGCTTGGCCATCTGGAGCAGATCGACAGCTATGCCCCTAGCCATCAGGTCAGGTTCGGAAACTGGAACTACACGGCCGATATCCACGGAGACTTGATCTTCGACGGATTCAGGCCTATGCTAGGAGCGCTGAACAGTCACGACGAGCACAGCTTAGACCTGCTGTCAGACAATATTCGGGATATCGCACCTACGATAGCTCCGGACCTAAATCCGGGGCAGATCGCGTCGTCCAAGGACGGGTGGATGGACCCCACCCCGGAGGCCGCATACTCATCGGCGGTAGAGCCGAACAAAGACTCCACCCCCAAGGAAGTATGTGTCACCAGACCCCCGGAGTTGTGTCCGGCTGTAGGTTCCAAACCGCGTGCACCCGAGCCCACCGAATCCGGTTGGGCTCCGGTACTGGAGTTCACCGCTGCGGATATCTTTCAGCACTTGCCCTTTGGCGACATGCTGGATTCATTAAGATCACTCTCTTTGTCAGGAGACTCTTGGACGAACTATGTCCGTCTCGAGTGGGAAGCAGGCGACGAGGAAATTCGTTGCCCACCCACCACCCACTTCATTGCCACTGTCAACGATTTGACCGACGTGCTCGACTTCGACTCCGAGGACATCAATGGTGTGGACGACAATGCAGGAGAAGAAAAGGAACCGCCGCCCACGGGGCGCTGGACAGCCACCTCCTCGTATGATATATATATATGTGGTGGACACTCCCAGAGAAACCAATGGCGATGAGGCAACAGAGGATAACCCCTTATGGAAGAAATCAAAGCATGGGCGTCATCGTCGCCGCTCCAAGCCCCGCCACAGCAATACCAGCACAGGAAACGAAAATAATCCGGATGGTGCTGAAGATGAATACAATCCCGATCAGCCTGCCTTCGAGCAGGCCGAACAGGAAGACGGGCGGGATAGCCCAGATGAACAGGCGACGGATGGATACTCGGAGGAGAACAACCACATGCATCCCTCTGAAGACGAGGTGAGCCTCGGCGACGATGAATTCGGCGTACCTGAGGATCCCGTAGAGCAGGTTCGCTTCAAGCGACGGTTATGGACACTGCAAGAAGCCTGAAAAAGAAGCAGCAGCAGCTCCAAGCTGACCAAGATCTGCTCACAGACAGATGGACTAAGGTCCTGGCAGCCGAGGAATACAGACTCGACCGCCCCACCAAAGGGTACCGAAAGCACAATTTGCTACCTCAACTTGAGAAGGAGGTCCTAAAGCCCACACCCCGACGCCAATATATCACGGTCCGGGGCAATACGCAGGAAACGCGAGGCAGCATCCATAAACCTCGATGCAACAGACATAAGCATCACAAAAATAATGATGACGCCCAAGACACGGCAGTCGGTGCCGGATTCCGCGGCTCCCAGTCCGGTCAGCGGAAAGAGAACAACACAGGCCCATCAGGCCCGGGCAGCATACTCGACCAACCATGCCAAATTCATGGTACCCCTGGAATGGCAGCCAATCATACCAATAGAGAATGCCGGATCTTCAAAACAAAATGGCCGGTCGTGCGTCGGAAACAATAAAAAGGGGTCTCAAAGCTATGAAGACAATGTGGAGCCCAGACCATCAAACATTATGAGGTAAAAGAAAAATCCTCCGCAAACCAACAAGGGAACGAATGCGTACTCCTCGGGATGCCGACACAACAATACAAATCACCCTGCGGTACAAAAATACGGCCTATCATCTCCGATCACACAGACCGTCCAGCCAATTTCAACCATGGCAATTCAATTGCACTTACCATCGACCCAACAGTTGGTGGGTTCCACCTCACACGAGCCCCTATTAGCATAAACAGCAGCCCAAACTTGCTGCACAGTTCACCAGATAGGTATTGACCGCTCGAGGATCAAACCCACTAAAACCATCTTTTCAAAAATGTTGTTCCAGGTGCGAAGGCCCAGTTTTACACGCCCACCACCCTGGAGGTGGTCTTCGAATCACCAAACAAACACCATACCGAAGAGTAAGTCTTCGGCATTGTCCCCTTATACAGTAACTATTATATACTACCGAGACGAGCCGCGTTGGCTCGACTCAACGCGGTACCACACCATGCCAAACCCACATGACACAGTCACAATTATGGGCAAGGCCGAACTCCACCCCGACACGGGAAAGTATACTGTCGCTGAGCTAGTGAATTGTGCCTTTCTATCGAACCTCGATTCGACAGCCAACCCCCCGGACACCAACAAAGGAGTCCGAGCTACTTTACGGCATGATAGCCCAGCTCGACCAGGCTCTGATCAAGCACCCGCGGTTCAACCACCCTAATACACGCAAGTGCCTCTAAGAATTTTTCTTTACAGGCTGACTTTTGCGCAGAACAGGACTGGCGACATGGAATCAGCTCGGACGCACAAAGAGGGAATACACAAGTATTCCCCAAGAAGACAGTCCGGATACACTTTGGATCCACACACAGCTTCTTCCCGTCCGGTCGCAACAGGTTCCGCCAGTATACCTCCTTTCATAGCATAAACCATACTTATATGCATAGACGTGTCACTCCACTACAGCACGTAGAACTATATGACACTTACCGGCCGTCATTCCTCATTGACGCCCCTTTCATCATAACGGCACTCGCACATAGTGTCATTCCCCACTATGACAGGGGCTTCATTGTCCTCATAATATGGCAACAAAGTCCGGCCACCCTCTCGGTCGCTTGGCACCCCGAACTTATAGCACTATATGCATCATCTCTGAATCATGTCTTGGGTCATTAGTTGGGTTTGCCTTGCTACCATGTTTTGGTACCTTACGTTCCGCTCCATCAGCTAAGGTAGCACTGGGAGAACTACTGCGATTGTGTCCCGGTTCTTCAGGACGAGCACCTCAGTAGAGAAAGCCGAAAACTGACTGTCATGATACAGCGAGAGCTGGTCAGCTATGCGAGAGGTTGTAAAATCTTTAAGGATTTATTCCGCATAATGCCATAACAATTGCAGAGTGCGATAGATCGGTCTTCCGATCAGGCGCTGTTCGAGCCCCTCGTACGGTCTTCCGAACACCAGGGGTTGCGCCTACCATACTCGAATTCCTATGGCTAAGTGAGAGTGATAAAGCCCTATAGTCTGATTGCCTGGTTCGTTGTGATGAACACCTCCTTCAACGACCCAAAAATGGGATAAAGAGTGTTCAGGTATGTCCCGAACACCCTCGTACTTTCTACGTGGGGGCAGAAGCCGACGATTGGCCAACTCTCAGGATTCATATATATCAAACGGTCGCACAGGAAGGAAAAACTTTCATATAACAGGCAATAAATAATAACACTGCCAATGTCCTACATTACAAAGGACAGCATGACTGCCTTCAGGGAAATATAATGTCTTTGGTACATTGTTCCTCCACAAGGAGGGCTCCTTTCAGGACACCATCATAATATAAATCGGGCTTGCGGTGCTCCTTACCCTCCGGTGGTCCCTCAGTCATCAGCTTTTCAGCATCAAGCTTCCCCCAGTGCACCTTCGCACGGGCAAATGCCATGCGTGCACCTTCTATACAGACCGACCACTTAATGACTTCGAGCCAAGGGCAAGCACCAACAATCCGCTTCACGAGTCCGAAGTAACTGCTTGGAATTGGCTCAGCGGGCCACAGCCAGACAACTAAGTCCTTCATGGCTAGTTCGGCCGCCTGGTGTAGTTTGATCAGCTGCTTCAGCTGATCGACAAAGGGCACCGGATAATTCGGCGCCAAATACTGCGACCAGAAATGCTTTTCCACAGACTTCTTCTCCTCAGCCCGGTAGAATTGAGCAACATCAGATATGCTGCATGGCAGGTCCGCAAACGCCCCTGGAGAAACAATAATTCAATTTGTCACTTTGAATTTCTCCTGTTACTATATAAAAATCGCTTTGAGTAAAAAGCCTTACCAGCCGCAATCCTCCTCGCGTCCTGAATGTTCTTTAAAGCACCTCGGGCTTCCTCCTGAACTTCATTTGCGGCTTGGAGAGCTTGGGCGAGTTCGGATTCTTTTCCTGCTAGACTCTGCTCCAAGGTCTTGCTTTTCTTCACGGCCTCCTGGAGCTCTCGTTCAGCTTCAATGACCCTGGCCTCGTGCTTCTCGCGAAGAGCCTGCTCCGCAGCGGCCTTCTTGTCGGCTTCGGCCACAGTCTTCTTCAGCGCCTCAATTTGGGCATTTTCTCCTAGAGCACACAGTACAAATGATTTCATCAGGCACAACTACTCATTTGTGCTTAACTTGTCAAAGGTTTCGACATAGCTTGCTTGTCCTCCAACTACTTCTTCACTCGGCCAAGTTCTTCTTCGGCACGCTCCAGACTCTGCTTTAGTCCGGACACTTCCGCAGTATGTGAGGCGGTCGTCGCTACACATGCCTGTTTTCAAATAAAGAGATATATGTCATTAACTGAGTCTCCTGCGAAACGGAAATTTGATCCCCTGTCCGGTTCTCTCCCTTTCGTCGGATAGTGCATCAGGGGCTACCGTTCATACTATGACAATCTTCAAAGGTTTCTAAAAACATACCTCAAAGCCTTTTATAAGGCCAATGCAGGATTCATTCAGTCCGCTCTCAGCGGACTGAATCTTTTCAATCACCGCACCAATAAGGGCGCGATGTTCATCAACGATGGACGCAATCTTTAGTGATGTCGATAGGCCGCCCTGCGGCTCTGCTTGGACAGAGGTTGCCGGCGGAGCGGGCTTGCCTCCTTCCGTCAAGGGGGGCTGCCTGCCTGATCCTGGAGCTTCAAAGGTCTCCAGGACCGTGTCCGGCTGCGGGCTGAATCTAAAATCGCCCCCGCCGTCGACATTCATGGGAACCGTTGCTCCCGTGTATCCGGCCCCAGAGGTGTGCCCTCCCTAGTCTGGATCCTGTTGAGACGACACCTCGGTGTCACGCCCAGGCTTCAGGGAAGGGGCCTCCGGAGGCATCTCGCTCTCCGGGGCATCTGAGCTCAGTGAATCCTCCGATGAGGACTATTTGGCGCGAGACCTCGCCGGGCTGCACAAAGTTTGGCGCAAGTTAAAATATTGCACCTTAGTAATCCTGGGCACTTAGGCGTGTTCGGATTTTGTGTACTCACGATTTTACCAGGGGCTGGGCCCTGGGATCCCACTCCGGGCTGCTATTGGTAGCCGTGGTGGACGCCTCTGGAAGGGGATTTTTTCCCCACTTCGGCGATTCGGCCTCCAAGGATGAGGAGGCCGTCCTTTTCTTCCCTCCCCCGTGGAGGACTCGTCTTCTTCCTCCTCCTCTTCATCTTCGGAGGAAAGATGGGCGTTCGAGTCTTCGGATTTTTTGTCCGAAGCACCGCGGCGATGGAGGCTGCTCCGGGTCTCCTTGGCCTCCTTGAAGGCCTCTTTCTTTGGCGCCTTGTAAGGCGCTGGGACCAGCATCTTCGTCAGAAGAGGTCCTGCCGGTTCCTCCAGCAGCGGGGTCGGACAATGTATCCGCCCCACCTTCTTCGTCCATTCCTGGGATAATTGCAGAAAGCGTGATAAAGCGTCTCCCTCGGGATATGCCAGCTAAACATGGATAGACAGAACATAGCGATAACTTACCGGACTTGCGGAGTGGGACAGTTGATACCCGCGGTCCTCGGTGAAGCCCGGCCACGGTTTGCCGGACTTGAAGAGCACCTTCCAGATATCCTTGTGTGAGGAGCCGTAGAGCTCCCGCAGGGTTTGGTGCTCAGCTGGGTCGTATTCCCACAAATAACAGGCCCGGTGCTGGCAAGGGAGAACCAGGAGAACTAACATCTCCTGGACTACATTGACGAGTTTGACATCCTTGTCTACCATACCGTTGACGCATGTTTGGAGCACTGACAGCTCATCGGATGAGGACCAGTTTAGGCCCTTCTTGGGCCAGGACGTGAGCCGCAGGGGGGCTCCGGATCTGAATTCGGGAGCAACGGCCCACTTTTTACCACGCGGCTCAGCGATGTAGAACCACTGCTGCTGCCACTCCTTGACGGAATCATTGAAGGTGCCTGTCGGCCAGGTGACCTTGGGCATCTTGCCCACCATGGCGCCGCCGCACTCGGCGTGCTAGCCGTTCACCACCTTGGGCTTCACATTGAAGATCTTCAGCCATAAGCCGAAGTGGGGCGAAATATGGAGAAAGTCCTCACACACGACGATAAACGTCAAGATGTTAAGGAAAGAATTAGGGGACAGATCATGAAAATCAATCCCGTAATAATACATGATGTCGTGAACAAATGGGTGAAGGGAAAACCCGTGCCCACGGACAAAATGAGGAAGAAACACGACCCTCTCGTGAGGCTCCGGATTAGGGACAATCTGTCCCGCCGTCGGAAGACGGTGGCCGATTTTCTTGGACACGTACCCGGCCTCTCGAAGCTTTTTAATATCCTTCTCCTGGACAATAGAGGTCATCCATTTGCCTCCTGCTCTGAATCCGGACATCTTCGGAGAGCCTCTTTTTGGTGGAGAAGATGAGCGCTTGGGTGCTAGGGCTCGAGCGAAGGGGAATGGACGAGCGAAAGGAAAAGGCGTGGGTAAAGAAGAAGAGGCCTTATCTCTTTATAGAGGCCACAAAAACTTTTGCGCCTCCCTACCTGCCTGGTGGAACCTGCTCGTTCCCCACTCGCCACGATTGGCGGTACGGTTGGATTGCCCGCGTCCGTATTGATGGGAATCCCGTATTGAGGGGAACGCGATCTCTACTTCGACACGGCATCCCAATAAAACTGCCTTGCAGTGCGTGTCGTGGCAGGCCGGGAAAAACCAGTTCATATTAAGCCAGGTCGCGGCGTAAGCGCACACCATGAAAAATTGTCAACAGATTAGATTTGTAAAGTGTTATGCTCTCTACGGTGGTGTGCGGAAATTATCTTACAGAGCCGGACACGATCCTCAATCTACTTTGGAGTATTTGGAGATGGAACCCGCCTTGCAATGTCGAAGACAATCTACGTGCCGGACTCATCGTCATTGAAGCCTGGTTCAGGGGCTACTGAGGGAGTCTTGGATAAGGGGGTATCTGGACAGCTGGACTATATACTTTGGTCGGACTATTGGACCGTGAAGATACAAGACTCAAGACTTCGTCCCGTGTCCGGATGGGACTCTCCTTTGCGTGGAAGACAAGCTTGGCTATCCGGATGTTAGATCTCCTTCTTTGTAACCAACTCTGTGTAACCCTAGCCTCCTCCGGTGTCTATATAAACCGGAGGGTTTAGTCCATAGGAGAAGAACAATCATAATCATCATAGGCTAGCTCCTAGGGTTTAGCCTCTACGATCTCGTGGTAGATCAACTCTTGTAATACTCATATCATCAAGATCAATCAAGCAGGAAGTAGGGTATTACCTCCATCGAGTGGGCCCAAACCTGGGTAAAACATCGTGTCGCCTGCCTCCTGTTACCATTAGCCTTAGACGCACAGATCGGGACCCCTACCCGAGATCCGCCGGTTTTGACACCGACAGGTGTGTTGGGGACACAAGAGACTCTTTGTTATTTGGTTGCAGGGTTGTTTGAGAGAGACCATCTTCATCCTACGCCTCCCATGGATTGATAAACCTTAGGTCATCCACTTGAGGGAAATTTGCTACTGTCCTATAAACCTCTGCACTTGGAGACCCAACAACGTCTACAAGAAGAAGGTTGTGTAGTAGACATCAAGCACTTTTCTGGTGCCGTTCCAGGGACGATAGGTAAGTGGCACTAACACCCCGTCAACTAAGCTCTTTTCTGGCGCCGTTACCAGGGAGGTTAGTGCTTGAAGGTATATCTTTAAATCTTGCAATTGAATCTTCTAGTTTCTTGTTTTATCACTAGTTTAGTCTATAAAAGAAAACTACAAAAAAATGGAATTGAGGGTGCCTCATATGCTCCATCTTTTTAATGTCTTTCGTGAAAATAAGGATTCCGATAATTGTGCCTAAGTGTTAGAAGAAGAATGCATCAAAATATTTGGCACTAGATCTTTGAATGATGAGCATGACTGCAATGTTGTTAGTATGAACTCTTTGAATATCCATAGCACTAATGATGATTGCACTAATCATGGTGAAAATGTATCTTATTAGCATGTCAATTTTTGTGGAGTGCATAGAGTTTGCAAGTACACACCAAATAGGGAAGATAGATTTTGCAAGAGGCATAAGTATTTCGAAACTAAATGGTTGCAAGAGAGGCTAGATGTTCATGCTAGAAATTTAAAATTTCTTTGCCATACTTGTGAACTTTGCAATGAACATGGTCATTTAAATCTCCAATGCAAACTGTTTCATGATTGAATCGTGTCCAAAAGTTGTGATGACTTGATTTCCCTTGCACATCATAATGAACTTAGTTTGCTTTTGGGTTATGAAGAAATGAAACGTATAACTAAGGACATTCCAGATTATAACCATGAGAAATTTCTTGATATTGATCTAGATGAAATTTATATGTATTGTGCGGTGAATTGCATTGAAAATCCTTATATCGCCAATTACATAACAACAAGGAAACAAATAGAAGGTGAAGAGAATACTAATGAAAGAGAAGAGACTTGCCAATGTCCTCCTATTATTTATTATAATGAATCAGGTAACGAGGAGGAGCCTTCTATTCAACCAATCTCACTAATAAGGAGCTCCAAAAAGAGTATTAGACCCACACATAATGTGAAGAAGAAAAATAAAAGACGGAGAAGCAAAGCTAAAAAGGTATCCCTCCCAAATGATGTTGCTCCTATTACTCATTGTGATGATGATAATTGCTATAATACTGGTGCTATCCATACTATTAATGATGAGAGTGATTATGCTTATGATATGAAAAGGCCCAAGCTTGGGGATGCTAGGTTTGATGATAATGACATGTTTGAGAATTTATTTGCTGCAATTAATTTTGTCCCAAGCTTGGGGATGCGATGCTTATTGAAGATGATATTTTTAACCCCCCAAGTTTTGATATGCAAATTTATTATGATGATAGCATGCCTCATATTTATGGTGTTTATATCGATGAAAGTGGGTTTGGAAGAATGTCAACTTTAGGAAGTAATGATCCCTCTATTTTGGAGGGTGTTGAATCTTACTGTGACAATTATCAAAGTGGATTTGGAGAGGTCATGACTTTATTTAGTAATGATTCCACTATCTTTGTCGGGGGTTGGGTGCGACATATGCCAAAGGATGGCTTATCATGGTGGGGGCGAGTAGAACGTCGCCGCTGCCTGGAAACGGGATGAGGCGAAGACATGCATGCCGGCGAATCTTCAGGGCTCTCTGAGGAGATAACACCCCTACTGCTGCTCTGCGGGGTCTCCGCATGATCACTAAGGCGAAGTGGCTACAATGGTGCTCCTGGAGCTATATCGGGAGGCACGAGAGAGCAAGGCTAGTTCTCTCCTCCCTATGCTATCTGGTCTATCTCTATCAATGTCCAAACCCTTTGCATGGGTACCCCAGGGGGTTTATATAGGCCTACCCCCCGGGGGTACAATGGTAATCCGGCTGGGCGCGGGTCCCAGCCGTCTGTCTCTCATTCCGCCGTCCTTCCTGCCGGCTTCTGGGGCCCGCCGACTGGTGGGTCCCGCGGACAGGCTTGACACTGTACGGCACTCCTGATGACGCAGGCTTGGTCATTGGGTCGTGGCAACAGTGCCGCCGTCTATCGGGCGATCACTGTCGCCATTCCCCATCCTATCTGGTTAATGGCTCGTGGGGCCCTGGAGAGGAGGCGGCCGACTCCAGGGAGGCCGACTCCCACAGGTCCGTCTTCAGGCGCTCAGGCCGTCTTCGGCCCACCCACTGACAGGCGGCTCCGCGGTCTTCGGGCCGTACAGGCCGGCGTCGTGGGCATAGTGTGTTGCGCACTGTGGCTGAGGTCAGGGCACGCATGGCAACAGTGTCGCGCCTCGCCGGAGATCTTCCGGTGATACGGCTCACTGTAGCCATGCCGGTCCCTCATAGGCAGGGGGAACGGCCACGCCGCGACCGTACCCCGCATCGGGCTTCGGGAGAAGTCATGGGCCGACTCCCATAGTCGGCCTCTCTGGAGGTCGCCAGCTTGGAGTCGGCTTGTCTTGGAGTCGCCGTATGGGACTCGGCTTGTCTTGGAGTCGCCGTCTGGGACTCGGCTTGAGGGGCGCGGCCTGCCCCGATGTCTTGAAAGATCCTGGGACCCGGGTTAGCCTACCCGTGGCCATTACTCCGACAGTAGTCCCCGAAGCTGGTGAAGCCCCACGGATACCGCCTTGTGGGGCTTCAACAGTTTCAACCTTCCCCGCGCAGACTCCGGAACTCGGCTGCCGTCTTCTCTTTGGCCGACTTGTCGAAAGTCGGATCTTTTCTAGCGAGGGGACGCTGCTTGAAAGTCACGGCGGGAAATCAGGCGGCGTACCTGATACGCTTCCCTGTTGCGCGTGATGGGATGGGCCGTCAGGTGGGGCCCGCCACTACCGTGCCTCGGCATACGAACGGATCCGTTGCGGTCGTGGACGGTTGGTTTCCCCATGTCGTTACTGCACGCAGTAACTTCGTGGGGTAAATCGTGCGCAGTTAATCCCACGCCCGCCCCCTCGGCTCCTCAGCCCACAGGGCTATAAATAGGCGGGGAGGGGCGGGGCGGCACCGCACGCGCACCCTTCTCCCCCACTCTCCCGCCTCATCCTGCCTTCTCTTCCTCCTGCCCCCGCCGTCGAGCGAGAACACTCCTCACCGCGGTGATGAGCTCTTCCTCCGCTGCGGCCCCCGCCATGCGCTCCGGCGTATGGGACGGCTCGGAGGTGGAGGAGGAACACATCGAGTTCCTCCGCCAGACACGCCACCTCCCCAGCGCAGACCTCGTGCGCACCCGCCCCGCGCCGGAGGGGGAGACCCGACCGGCGCCGGAGGAGGGAGAGCGGGTCATCTTCCGCTCGCACCTCATGCGCGGCCTGGGGCTGCCGGCGAGTGGTTTCTTCCGCTCGTTCTTGGAGTTCCACAGCCTTCAACCACACCACCTCACTCCGAATACGTTGGTGTTGCTCTCCACATTCGCCACTCTGTGCGAAGGTTTCCTCGGCGTTCTCCCCACCCTCGAGTTGTGGGGAGAATTCTTCTCTTATAAGCTCGGCACGCAAGTCGCCGGCATTCCGGCGCAGTGCGGCACCTACATCGCGGTGCGGCGCTCGACAGACAACAACCCCTTTCCTCCCATCTCGCTGATAAAGTCGGTGAAGATGTGGCGGCGCTCATACTTCTACGTGAAGAACCTCTCCACCGACGGCGACTGGGTCAACCTACCGCCCTACAACGCTGCCCCCCTAACCGGAAGGCTCCCCAGCTGGTCTCACCGAGCTAGGTCGCTGACTCCCTCCGGAGCCGCCGCCGTAGCGCGACTCCGAGTCTTGCTGCAGTCGGAGGGTCTCGCTGGATTCGACCTTCTGGCCGCCTTCGTGGCGCGCCGAGTTCTCCCACTCCAAGGCCGGCCTCACCTAATCTGTCAGATGAGCGGCCTCCGAGACCCAAGTCGGATGAGCACGAAGGAGATGCCCCGCAAGGAGGTGGCGAACTTGGTGAACCATATAGCGCACTGCGAGTTCGGGGAGGACTGGCAGTTCGGCAAGGAGCCGTACTCGCACGACAACCCCCCACCAGTGGTAAGTCGCATCTCTCTGTTGTTTTGTCTTCTTTGCGGCCGACTCCGGCTTCTGACTCTTGTTGGTTTCTTCTGGCTAGAACCCCCTCATGGAGCCTGCAGCCGGCGCCACGAGGCAGCCCCGCGAGTATGTCCCTGATCGCGCGGACAGCAACGTCGACGACCCCGACTTGGGGCGGCGGCGATGGAAGCCGACGCCGAAGGCGGCGGAGAAGGGACAGACGGGGGCTTCATGCCCTCAGCCACCTTCACCGACTGGCCTGATGACGACGCCGACGGGGAAGTCGCCCTGTGCCACCAGCCGAGAGCCGGCCTGGCTGGCCAAGGCGGCGCGAAGAGGCGTCACGGCGGGCCGAGTGCGCCCGGCGGCAAATTGAAGAAGCTCAAGGGGGCGGCCGCCGCAACCAAACGGGAGGAGGCGGCCGCGAAGGCCAACCGCTTTCGAAGGGAAGTGAGAAGGCCGCCGCTAGTCTCAGCGTAAGTCTTTGTGCTTTTTATTTTCCTTCGTTGAATCCTGTCCGAGTTTTCCTTTATTCTCTGCTCTTCTTCAGGGCCCCCCTCTCCCTTGAGAGAGTCGTCGTCCCCTTTGTCATGGGGTCGGCAGAGACGTCCGCCAACACTCGGCGGGCCGATCCTGCCGCCGACCTCCGGGAGGGACGGAGCAAAATGCGCAGGAGAAGCGCGACGAGGACGAGGCCGACCGCCTGGAGAAGGCGCAGGCTGAGAAGGCGGCCGCCAACGCCCAGAAGAAGCTGGAGGACGCCGAAGCCGCCCTTGCGGCGAAACGGCGTGCCGAGGAGGCCGCGCGTCGCCGATCGGCGATGCTCGTCCCCCCATTGTCGTCTGCGCCGCCGCCTCCGGAGTTCACGGGGCAGACCGGGGAGGCCAGCACCGAGAACCCCCTCGCGGAGAAGGAGGGCGGCGAGGCTTCTAGCTCGGACACCCTCGTGCCGCCACCGCCGCCTCCGCCACCGTCTGGGAGACCGCACGGCAAACAGCCGGTGGGTCAGTCGGAGCCGCCGACTGCGGACGAGGCCAAGGCGCGGCTGCTTCTTCAAGTCGTCATGCCGGTGCGCCGCCGTCTTGAGAGGGCAACCTCAGCCCCACGACCTCGGGAAACCGGCACCGCCAGCTCGGCGACCCTGGACGTCAAGGCCTCCAGCGCCGCGCCCACCGGCTGGTTGCACGGAGGCGGCACCGGACCGCTGAACCAAGCGCTCCTGGACGTCCAGGCGAAGCTACGCGCCGAAAGCGACGCCCTTCAAGTTTGCACCAGGGTGCATCTGGCCGCGCGGACGTCCGTCCGAGTATGTTTCCCTCTTCTTTTTTATTCTTGTTTTTCTCTGTGGGGGCGCGTCAGCGCACCCACTGGGTGTAGTCCCCGAGTTCCGGGCCAGCTGCTGAGCAGGCGGTTCGGAACTCCCTCTGGCGAGTTCCAAATGCTGACTTTGTCTCCATTGGCTTCTAGTAGGAGTATCATAACCTCCGCACCACTGCCTTCAACCGCAATGTTGAGGAGTTGAACAAGCGGACCGCCGACTTGGCGGAAAGCCGGGGTAAGCTCTTTTTCTTCCTTCTTCGCGGGGGCGCGCTGGCGCACCCGTGGGCTGTAGTCCCCGAGATTCGAGCTGACTGCTGAGCAGTCGGGCCGGATCTTCCCGGCGATCTACTTTACTGACGACTTACTTGTCTCTTCTTTCGTTCTTCAGGCGCCAACGCCGCTCTTCAGGAGCAGCTGGGCGAGGCCAATACCGCCCGGCATGCCAAGGAGGAGGAGTGCGGCAAGCTCGCCAAAGAGCGTGACCTGCTGGCGGCGCAGCTGGCCGAGCAGAAGGAGCTGCTCCAGAAGGCACAGGACGAGGCCAAGACGCGGGAGGCCGCTCTCATGGCTGAGTACGAGAGCGAGCGCTCCGCCTGGACCGACAGGGAGGCGATGCTGACCTCCGACTACCACGAGATCGAGGACATCGTTGATGGTAAGTTTCTTTCGTTTCTTCGGGCTTTCGACTATGCGTCAGGCCGACTTCTGATTTTTCGACTTGCTTCTTTTTTGTCTTGGCAAACTTCTTTCCTGGTCACCCACAGGCAGTCCCTCTGGCCATCGAGGCTGCTCGAGAGGCGCGAAGGTCAAAAGGTGAGGAGGTCGCCGCTAATGCCCCCCGAACCATCGACGAGCAGCTTCTGAGCATTGAAGCCCGTCTTCGTCCGGCTCACCGGCTGCTGCGCCGGCTTCAGCGTGCCGGCGCCCAGGCGGTTGCCGCCCTGTGGCAGACATGTCGGCTCTGTGCACCGCCAGTCAGACCGCCGACTGGCTGGAAGTCGCCGCCGGCCGTCTTGAAGCTTGGAAGGGCTCCTCGGCCCGGGCCGGAGCACGCCGGGCCTTGGAGTTCATCAAGGCGTGGTATCCAGGGCTGGACCTGGACCGCCTGGCCACGTTCCGGTCAGAAGCCCAGGCCGAGCTGGAGGCCGTGGAGGGCCCCTTGTCGAGCGCACGGCGGCCATCGCCGAGTACACGGATACCAGTGTCTTCGTGCCCGAGCGGGCTGAAGGCGGCGAGGAAGTGCCGCCAGACTGGTTCGGGATGAACCCGGAGTATGGCGAAGACTCGGCGGAGGTGATCGACTCCAGCGCCGAGGAGGAGGACGAGGCGGAGGACGGAGGCGAGGCGGAGGTGCCAGAAGACGGAGCAGGCGGCCAGCCTCAGCTCGATCGCGCCTCCAGCAAGGAGCCACGTGGAGACAAGATGACTGCCGCCGGAGGCGACCAAACCGAGACCGCCCAGCCGACTGCCCCGGCGCCTGACACCGCCATCTCCTCCGATCCTCCGGCCCCGGATGCCGCCTCCTAGGCTGCTTTTTCCGCCTCTGTTTATTTGTCTTTAGTAATCTTTTGAAAACTTGTTAGGTTCGAACAGTTCCACCCGCGGGGTGTATCTTGAACTTCTATTCGAAAATTCGGCCAAGGGCCTATGTAAATATTTATCCGATTTCCGCCTTTCCTTGCTTATTGCTCTTTAGGCTTTTTCCTTTGCCGCCTTCCTTTAGTTGCTGCCTTGCCAGCTGGACAGCCGCTCTGCGGACTATCACTGGGTCAAGTGCTTGGCTACTTCGGGAAGGCAAGTACTTGGCCGTTTAGAGTTTCTTTAGCAAGTCGGCTAGAAAGCGACAGGTCGACTATCCAAGAGTCGGCCTTCTTTGATAGAGGCTAAGACGGACAGCCGACTACTCATGAGTCGGCTCTGCAGAGAGAGGCTGGGAGCCGGCTTGAGCTATGTGTACGCTTTAGGTCCTTAGCCATTTTTCGTGTGTGCGCTCGTTCTTGCTTGTTCTCCGCCTACCAACAGTCGCTCTGCGAGCTGCGTCTTTCAACAGGAGACGGCTTGAGCGCAACACACTACTTGTCCGACTGCAGGAAGCATTTCATAGCGCAAGACGGCAAGTCCCCGGGCCGACTAGTCGGACCCGGTGCCAAACGGTATGATAAAAAGAGTAGCATATTTGGAAGCGTGATTCTTATCTTACAGATAACAAAAAGGCAGTCCCCGAGCTCGTCTCGGGGGGCCCAAGGTCTTAGTACTTCAATACAAAGGGGGTAGTGCGATACATACTGCATCAACTGTAAAATCTTCGAAGAAGATATGCGTTCCACGGGCGCTCTGTTTCTTTGCCGGAGTCGTCCCTCTTGCGCGCTCGAGGCTTCTGAGCGTCGATTAGGTAGTAGGAACCGTTGCCCAACACCTTGCTGATGATGAAGGGGCCTTACCAAGGTGCCGACAACTTGTGCTGGCCGGCTGTTCTCTGAATCAGCCAGAGCACAAGGTCGCCCTCTTGAAACGATCTCGGCTTGACCTTTCGGTTGTAGTATCGGCGCAGACTCTGCTGGTAGATGCTGGATCGGCTAAGTGCCAACAGCCGGCCCTCTTCCTGCAGGTCAACGCCGTCTTGGCGTGCTTCTTCAGCTTCCTCTTTGGTGTACATGGTGACTCGTGGAGAGTCGAACTCTATATCCGTTGGGATGACGGCTTCGGCACCGTAGACGAGGAAGAAAGGCGTGAAGCTAGTTGACTTGTTTGGAGTCGTGCGCAGACTCGAGAGGACGGCTGGTAGCTCCTCAACCCAACAGTCGGCCGAATGCTCGAGTGGTTCGACCAGTCGAGGCTTGATGCCGGACAGGATGAGGCCGTTCGCCCGCTCCACCTGGCCGTTTGACTGCGGATGGGCAATGGACGCTAAATCCAGTCGGATGCCCTGCGTCGCGCAGAAACGGGCCAAGGCGCCTTTGGCAAAGTTTGTGCCATTGTCGGTGATGATGCTGTGCGGTATGCCATACCGCACCGTGATGTCGGCGATGAAAGTCACTGCAGTTGGACCATTCAACTTCTTGATGGGCTTTGCTTCTATCCACTTGGTGAACTTGTCCACCGCGACAAGCAGGTGAGTTTGGCCGCCTCGGGCCGTCTTGAATGGTCCCACCATGTCCAGGCCCCAAACTGCGAAGGGCCAGGCGATGGGAATTGTCTTCAGCGCGGAAGCCGGCTGAAGTGGTTTGGAGCGGAACTTCTGACACCCCTTGCATCTTTGGACTAACTCTTTAGCCTCTTCCAGGGCAGTCGGCCAAAAGAAACCGTGCCGAAAAGCTTTGGCGACGAGTGCTCTTGAAGCCGCATGGTGGCCGCACTCGCCCTGATGAATGTCTCTGAGGATTGTTTGGCCTTGTTCTGGCTCTACGCAGCGCTGGTCGACACCAGTGACACTGCGCCTGACCAGCTCTCTGTTGATTATGGTGTATGCTGCCGCTCGGTGTTGCACTTGCCGAGCCAGGATCTCATCTGTCGGTAGCTCTCTGTTTGCTAGAAACTTGAGGATGGGTTGTGCCCATGAGGGTGCTTCTATTTCTTCAACTGCTACCACAGCGATTTGGACAAGGGTGGCTGGGCTGGGAGGCGGCGGGCTGGAGTCCACGGCCGCTTGCTGGATTGACGGAGTCCCTGGGCCGATTGGCGCAGTCCCCGGGCCGACTGGCGCAGTCCCCGGGCCGGGCTCTAAAGTCCCCGGGCCGGCTGGCGCAGTCCCCGGGCCGGGCTCTGAAGTCCCCGCGCCGGCTTCGACTGTGGTTTTCTTGGGGCCGTCTACTGGGGCTCTGGAGTCGGATCCGACTACTTCTGGAGGAGCCGGCACAAAGATGGAGTCTGACTCTGGTGAAGGCTTGATAGACGGCTTGAGGAGGCGCTGGAGGGCGACACCGGAAGGTATTGCTTGGCAGGCGGAGCCGACTCGTGCCAAGGTGTCTGCTTGATCATTGTCATTTCTTGGTACGTGAAGGAATTCGCACCCCTCGAAGTATCCACTGAGTTGCTGCACCAGGAAGCGGTAGCTCGCCATGTTTGCGTCTTTCGCGTCCCAGTCGTCGGATGATTGCTGAACCACCAAGTCGGAGTCGCCATAGCACAGGATCCGGCGAATGCCGAGTTCTTTGGCAAGCCGGAGCCCATGAATGAGCGCCTCATATTCGGCGACGTTGTTGGAGGCGGCGAAGTGGATCTGCAGCACATACTTGAGCTTGTCGCCTTTAGGGGAGGTGAGGACGACGCCGGCTCCCAGGCCGGTGCGCATCTTGGAGCCGTCGAAATGCATCCGCCAATGGGTGGAGTCAGGCGCTGGCGACAGGTACTGGGTCTCGGCCCAGTCGACGAGGAAGTCGGCCAATGCTTGCGACTTGATGGCGGTGCGGGGCTGGTAGTAGATGGTGTAAGGAGCCAGATCTATGGCCCATTTGGCTACTCGACCGGAGGCGTCTCGGCTTCCAATGATCTCGGCCAACGAAGCCGTGCAAACTACGGTGATTGGATGTTCTTGAAAGTAAGGCTTCAGCTTCTTGGCGGCGAAATGCACGCCGTAGCACATCTTCTGATAGTGAGGGTAGTTCTGCTTGGAGGTCGACAGTACCTCGCTCAAATAATACACCGGTCTCTAGACTGGGAGCGCCTTGCCTTCCTCTTTGCGTTCGACTACAATGACTGTACTGACTACTCGGCTGGTGGCGGCGATGTACAAGAGCATGGGCTCTTTGGGAGTCTGAGCCGCCAACACAGGGGGAGTAGTCAACATCTTCTTCAGCTGGAGAAATGCTTCATCCGCCTTGTGGTTCCACTCGAAAAAGGTGTTCTTCTTCATCAATTGATACAAAGGCAGAGCTTTCTCACCCAGCCGATTGATGAATCGGCTGATGGATGCCAAACAGCCGGTGAACTTCTGCACATCTAACAGTCGGCTGGGTACCTCCATCCTCTCGATGGCCTTGATCTTCACGGGGTTGCATTCTATGCCGCGTTCAGAGACCAGGAAGCCAAGGAGTTGGCCGGCTGGTACTCCGAAAATGCACTTCTCGGGGTTGAGCTTGATCTGGAATCGGCGCAGGTTCTCAAAGGTCTCCTTGAGGTCTTCCAGCAGCGTCCCATGCTTCTCCGTCTTCACCACTACATCATCCACGTAGACATGGGCATTCCTGCCGAGTTGCTTGAGGAGGCACTTCTGCATGCAACGCTGAAAGGTGGCGCTGGCATTCCTCAAGCCGAACGTCATTGTCAGGTAGCAGAAGGCTCCGAATGGGGTGATGAAGGCGGTCTTCAATCTGTCTGCCGGGTTCAGCTTGATCTGGTGATATCCTGAATACGCATCTAAGAAACTCAGCAGCTCGCATCCGACTGTGGAGTCTATCACCTGATCGATTCTTGGCAGGGCAAATGGATCCTTTGGGCAGGCTTTGTTGAGGCTTGTGTAGTCAATACACATCCGCCACTACTTGTTTTTCTTCAGCACCAAAACCGCGTTTGCCAGCCACTCTGGAAAAAATACTTCCATAATAAAGCCGGCTGCAAGAAGCCGGGCTATCTCCTCTCCAACAACTCTTCTCTTCTCTTCTGACAGGCGGCACAAGGGCTGCCTGACGGGTTTCACATCTGGTCTGACATGTAACTTGTGCTCGGCGAATTCCGTCGGTACACCTGGCATGTCTTTGGGGGACCATGCAAAGATGTCTCGATTCTCACGGAGGAAATCGACGAGCTCGCCTTCCTATTTGCTGTCAAGGTTTGCACCTACGACAGCGTATCTCTCTGGGTGCTCCTGGTCCAAGGGTATCTTCTTGGTCTCTTTGGCCGGCTTGAATGATCCTTCTGCTTCCGACTCCTTGGGGTCGGGCGATAACTCGGGCTGCTTTCCTGCCATCGCCATGACCCGGTCAAGGAGCCGCTTCTCATCCGCGATCACCAGGGACTCGGCCAGCCGACTGCTCTCAGCCGCGCAGGCGGATGATTTCCGGTAGTCGCCGGCCACGGTCAGAATTCCCTTGGAACTCGGCATCTTCATCTTGAGGTAGGCGTAGTGAGGGATCGACATGAACTTGGCCAAGGCAGGTCGGCCAAGCAGTGCGTGGTATGGGCTTTCAAGGTCCACTACTTCAAACCAGACCGATTCTTGGCGGAAATGATCTTTGTCTCCGAAGAGGACGTCTATCAGGATCTTGCCGATTGGCGAACAGGAAAGGTCGGGTACAATACCATGGAACACAGTCCGGCTGCTCTGAAGCTGTCTTCGCTTGATTCCTAATTTCTCCATTATATCCTTGTACAAGATGTTGATGCTGCTGCGTCCGTCTATCAGTACTCGCGAGAAGCGGGCGGCCCACCTATCAGTGGCCAAGGTGGCACCTAGGACCGGGTCATACGAACCCGGATTCGGCATCACCTCTGGGTGATCCGCCCTACTCCAACTGATAGGCCTCTTGGACCAATGCATGAACTCTGGAGTACTTGACGCGACCGCATTCACTTCTTGCTGCTGTTGGCGCCTGCTGCGCCGGTCATCTGCTACACTAGTGAACACCACATAGGCTCCGTGCTCATCTGGGAACTCGTCTTGCACTGCACCGACTGGCCGAGCCGCCGACTGCTGGGGCAGTGATGGAGGCGGCGGCCCAGCAGGCGGCAGAGGAATGAGCCTGTCTCCCTTGGCGATTCTGGTGAGCCAGTGGCACTTTCGGGTGGTATGATTTGACGGCTTCGTGCCGCTGTGGAACTTGCAGGGACCATCCAAAGTCTGCTCATAGGAGAAGGCTGGCAACCAATTGGATTTGCCGCCTTTCTGCCTCTTTGCCGGAGGCTGCCCCTCTGGCTGATCTTCAACTGTCGCCACTTGCCGACTGTTGGAAGTAGGCTGTTGGGCCTTGCACTTGTTATCATTCTATTGTTGGCGCTGACTGGTGTCTCCAGCTGGAGTTCTGGGAGCCTGAGGAGCCACCTTGCCAGCTGCATTGACTTGAATCTCCGTCTTCATGGACGAGTCGGTCGTGGCGTACTTGTCTGCTATGACTAGCAGTTCGTCGAGGGTATCTGGCTCGTCGCAGACGAGCCTGTGCTTGAGGAGGGTGCCCTCTCGGCACCCTGCAGTGAAGTACTCGATAGCCTGCACCTCATGCACGCCCTCGCAGGAGTTCCGAAGCTCGCCCCATCGCGTGAGGTAGTCGCGTGTCGACTCGTCTGGGCCTTGCACGCACAAGGAAAGCTGGCGCGGCTTGGGAGGTCGCTTGTACATGCTCGTGAAGTTGCGGATGAAGGCTTCGGTGAAGTCGACCCAGTTGTTGATGCTGCGAGGCTTCAGACTGTTCAACCATGTCCGGGCCCTGGAGCATGAGGGGAACGTACTTCACGGCAACCCGCTTGTTGCCGTTCGCTATGCTGACGGCTGTGGAGTGGTCTATCAGCCAGTCCTCCAGCTTCACGGAGCCGGTATACTTGGGCGTGTCTCGGGGGAGCGTGAACCCCTTGGGGAAGGGCTCGTCTCTGATGCGGGGCCCGAAGCAAGGCGGACCCAGCTCGTCTTCTTCTTCCAGCGTCAGGGATCGGTGGAGTCGGTCGATCCGGTGGCGGGCGTTGTTCTCTTCGACTCCCTCTCGGCGGCCGAGGCGGCCTCCGATAGTCGGATGCTTAACATGCGGCGGGGAAACTCGTCGTTCTCTTCTGGGTGGGGGAGGCAGGTAGTCGTCCCGCCGCTCTACTGCTCTCGGTCGGCCGTCTTGGTCGTGCTCAATGGTGAGGCGAGTCAGACTGTGACTGGCGGCCGGCTCCTTTTCTTTCCTTCCACGGACTCCGCCAGTCGGTGTCCGGGAAGTCGCGCCTTGATCTCGGCGGGGAGGCAAGTCGTCATTTGGTTGCTGCAGCGCGTCTACGCGGCCGCCGGCCGCGTTTTGTGCAGCAACCGCGTCGAGGAGCTGCTGGACTCGCTCCGTCATCAAACGGCGCTCTTCGCCGTCGAAGTTCTTCAGCTCGTCAGTCGCCGCTTGGGCGGCGCGGATGTTCTCCGCAGGGGTGGCGTATACGGGGCGTTTTGCCCTGAACAAGTCGGCGATGGTCGCGCCGCGCTGCCGGACCGCGCCTAGACGGCTCGGCCCCGTCGGAGCCGGTGAGCCGCCTACGGCGCGATCCATCTCGCGCTGGTATGCCTCTGACAAGCGCCTCATGCTTGCCAGCTTCTTGGCGCCTTCGATGATCTGAAGGCGGCGTGTCTCCAGCGTCTCGGCGTCCGCGTCCTCTGGAATGGGCGCCGTCAGGTCTTGCAGGGCCGCAGCGAGAGGGTCCTGAGCTTCTTCGCCGGAGCGCTCGTCATGGCTAATGACGAGCACCTCCGTGACGGCACTTCCGTCACTCTCCTCGTGAGGAAGCGGCTCGTCGTAGACCACCACGTTGGTGGGGAAAGTGTCGAGCGACACGGCGTCAGAGTCGACCAGCATCGGGTCGGTGGAGCCTACGGACTCCAAGTCCACGGCAGGCTCGCCGGTGACGTGGAGTTGGTCGAGGAGGCCCGCGAGAAGGCTCTCGGGGCCACCCGTGCCTGCGTCGAATGCAGGCTCGTCGGAGAGGCGCACCTCGCCGACAAGTTCGGCGAGGCTGCTCGCTGCGCAGGCGGCCTCCACGCCGCGCAGCGCGTCGATGCAGACTCCATCTGGCGAGCCTGGCTGGCTGCACTCACCAGGGAGGAAGAGGGTTCCCGTCCAGAACAGATCTTCGGACGATGGTGCACCAGGCCCCACGATGGGCGCCAAATGTTGGGGGTTGGGTGCGACATATGCCAAAGGACGGCTTATCATGGTGGCGGCGAGTAGAACGTCGCCGGTGCCTGGAAATGGCATGAGGCGAAGACATGCACGCCGGCGAATCTTACCCAGCTTCAGGGCTCTCCGAGGAGATAACACCCCTACTGCTGCTCTGCGGGGTCTCCGCATGATCACTAAGGCGAAGTGGCTACAATGGTGCTCCTGGAGCTGTATCGGGAGGCACGAGAGAGCAAGGCTAGTTCTCTCCTCCCTGTGCTATCTGGTCTATCTCTATCAATGTCTGAACCCTTTGCATGGGTGCCCCGGGGGGTTTATATAGGCCTACCCCCCGGGGGTACAATGGTAATCCGGCTGGGCGCGGGTCCCAGCCGTCTGTCTCTCATACCGTCGTCCTTCCCGCCGGCTTCTGGGGCCCGCCGACTGGTGGGTCCCGCGGACAGGCTTGACACTGTGCGGCACTCCTGATGACGCAGGCTTGGTCATTGGGTCGTGGCAACAGTGCCGCCGTCTATCGGGCAATCATTGTCGCCATTCCCCATCCTATCTGGTTAATGGCTCGTGGGGCCCTGGAGAGGAGGCGGCTGACTCCAGGGAGGCCGACTCCCACAGGTCCGTCTTCAGGCGCTCAGGCCGTCTTCGGCCCACCCACAGACAGGCGGCCCCGCGGTCTTCGGGCCGTACAGGCCGGCGTCGTGGGCACAGTGCGTTGCGCACTGTGGCTGAGGTCAGGGCAGGCATGGCAATAGTGTCGCGCCTCGCCGGAGATCTTCCGGCGATACGGCTCACTGTAGCCATGCCGGTCCCTCATAGGCAGGGGGAACGGCCACGCCGCGACCATACCCCGCATCGGGCTTCGGGAGAAGTCATGGGCCGACTCCCATAGTCAGCCTCTCTGGAGGTCGCCAGCTTGGAGTCGGCTTGTCTTGGAGTCGCCGTCTGGGACTCGGCTTGTCTTGGAGTCGCCGTCTGGGACTCGGCTTGAGGGGCGCGGCCTGCCCCGATGTCTTGAAAGATCCTGGGACCCGGGTTAGCCTACCCATGGCCCATTACTCCGACAATCTTGGAAGAGGTTTCAATTGATTATGATGAGAACAAAGTTGCTACTTATGATGATTATTGTGATGACACTTATGCTATAAAAAGTAGTGATGATTATATTTATAAAACTTTTAATGATTATGATTACCCTTTTTCTGAACATTACTCTTTTAATGTGGAAACAATTTATAGTATTCGAGTTTCTTATGATACTCCCAATATTCCGAATGAGAAGAATTTTGTTTATGTGGAGAGTAATAAAATTTATATGCTTGGGGATCATGAAAATAATGCTTCGTATGATGGTTATATTGTTGCATTCATTCATGATGCTACTGAAAATTATTATGAGGTAGGAATATATGCTTGTAGGAGTTGCAATAATATCAAGTTTCCTCTCTATGTGCTTAAAATCTTGAAGTTATGCTTGTTTGGCCTTCCTATGCTAGTTGATTATTGTTCCCATAAGTTGTTTCCTCACAAAATCCCTATGCATAGGTAGTGGGTTAGACTTAAATGTGATATTCATATACTTCATGATGCTCTCTTTGTGTTTCAATTCTTATCTTTTATGTGAGCATCATTGAAATCATCATGACTAGCTAAAAAGGCATTAAAGAAAAGCGCTTGTTGGGAGACAACCCAATATTTACCCCTACTGTTTTTGTGTGTTCACATGATTAAGCTACTGTATTAATCATGTTTTATACCTTTTGTTTCAATAAAGTGCCAAGTAGAACCATTGGGAAGACTTGGGTGAAAGTTAATGTGATCTTGCTGTAAAAACAGAAACTTTTCGCTCACGAGATTAGCTGTCAATTTTTACAGAAGAATGATTTTAAGTTGATTCGTTTTGAAGAAGATTAATAGACAAATTCCTCACATCCACCAATTTATTTGAGAATTTTTGGAGTTACATAAGCATTATAGAGTTACAGATTACTACAGACTGTTCTGTTTTTGACAGATTCTGTTTTTCGCGTGTTGTTTTCTTATTTTGATGAATATATGAGTACTATCAGAGGGTATGAACCATAGAGAAGTTGTAATACAGTAGATATTAGACCAATATGAATTTAGAATGAGTTCACAACAGTACCTAAGTGGTGATTTATTTTCTTATACTAACGGAGCTTATGAGTTTTCTGTTGAGTTTTGTGTTGTGAAGTTTTCAAGTTTTGGGTAAAGATTCGACGGACTATGGAATAAGGAATGGCAAGAGACTAAGCTTGGGGATGCCCAAGTAACCCCAAGGTAATATTAAAGAACAACCAAAAGGCTAAGCTTGGGGATGCCCCGGAAGGAATCCCCTCTTTCGTCTTCGTTCATCGGTAACTTTACTTGGAGTTATATTTTTATTCACCACATGATATGTGTTTTGCTTGGAGCATCATTTTGTTTTATTTTGTTTTGATTGTTGTTGGAATAAAGTAACCAAGATCTGAAGTTCTTAAATGTTAGGGAGTCTTCACATAGTTGCATAATTATTCAACTACTCATTGATCTTCACTTATATCTTTTGGAGTAGTTTGTCGTTTGCTCTAGTGCTTCACTTATATCTTTTAGAGCACGAAGGTGGTTTTATTTTGAAGAAATAGATGAACTCTCGTGCTTCACTTATATTATTTTGAGAGTCTCTTAGAATAGCATGGTAATTTTCTTTGGTTATAAATTTAGTCCTAATATGATAGGCATCCAAAACTTTCATATAAAGTACATTGAATACTATGAGAAGTTTGATTCTTTATGATTGTTTTGAGATATGAAGATGGTGATATTAGAGTCATGCTAGTGGAGTAGTTGTGAATTTGAGAGATACTTGTGTTAAAGTTTTTGATTCATGTAGCATGCACGTATGGTGAACCGTTATGTGATGAAGTTGGAGCATGATTTATTTATTGATTGTCTTCCTTATGAGTGGAGGTCGGGATCGCACGATGGTTAACTCCTACCAACCCTTCCCCTAGGAGCATGCGCATAGTGCTTGGTCATGATCATGTATATCTAGGCAATGATCATGTATATAGGCAATGATCATGTATATAGGCAATGATCATGTATATAGGCATCACGTCCACAAGAAGTAGATCGAAACGATTCTGCATCTACTACTATTACTCCACTCATCAACCGCTATCCAGCATGCATCTAGAGTATTATGTTAAAAACAGAGTAACGCCTTAAGCAAGATGACATGATGTAGAGGGATAAATTCATGCAATATGATAAAAACCCAATCTTGTTATCCTCGATGGCAACAATACAATACGTGCCTTGCAACTCTTTCTGTCACTGGGTAAGGACACCGCAAGATTGAACCCAAAGCTAAGCACTTCTCCCATTGCAAGAACTACCAATCTAGTTGGTCAAACCAAAAAGGATAATTCGAAGAGACTTGCAAAGATAACTCAATCATACATAAAAGAATTCAGAGAAGAATCAAATATTTTCCATAGATAATACTGGATCATAAACCCACAATTCATCGATCTCAACAAACACACCGCAAAAAGAAGATACATCGAATAAATCTCCACAAGAGAGGGGGAGAACATTGTATTGAGATCCAAAAAGAGAGAAGAAGCCATCTAGCTACTAGCTATGGACCCGAAGGTCTGAAGTAAACTACTCACACTTCATCGGAGGGGCTATGGTGATGATGTAGAAGCCCTCTGTGGTGGATGCTCCCTCCGGCGGAGCGCCGGAATAGGCCCCAAGATGGGATCTCGTGGATACAGAAGGTTGCGGCGGTGGAATTTGGTTTTTGGCTCCTGTTCTGATCGTACGTGTCAGGACCCCGACTCGATGTCACATCGATCTAGCCGGTAACACCTCATATCACTTTGCGGCCTCACGCACGGTATCCCCACGGGTGTCGCCTTACCTTTGTCCGGGACCGTTTGCGCCTTTTGGCTCCCGTATATGATAGTGTCGCTAGCATCCATATGATAAGGAGTCCGGGCTGACATGACTAGTCGTGAACCCAAAGTGGCACAGACTTACAGGGACAGGCATCCATGACCCAGCTTCAAACGTGTCGGTCATCAGCAAGTGGGTCCGGGCTGTAGCACTGGGCTAGCAGGACTCCGGTAAACCGGGCTGTAGCGGGCTAACAGGACTCCGGTACTCAAAGCGTGACATTTCCCCGAAGGGACAGACACAGGAACGAAGAAGGACACATGCCGGCCAGCCTAAGTGTTCCAGAGCAGTAGCAAGCTACCATGGCTCGGCGGTAACACTAGGAGACATTTCCCGGTAAGAGAGGCTACTAAAGATAAACAACTAGATAGTCAGATCCCACACATACCAAGCATTTCAATCATACACACAATATGCTCGATATGTGCAAATACAACGAAGCATCACAACATGACTCTACGACACAAGTACTTTATTTAAGGCTCAGGGAGCCATACATAGCATACACAAAGATACGGGTCACACGACCCAGCATTCAAGTCATACAGTCATACAAACCAGCAGCGGAAGTAACTTGTCTGAGTACAGACAACTAGTAAAATAAAAGAGGCTTGGAAAGCCTAGCTATACTACAAGGTCCTTCACAAGCTCAGGATCACCACCTGGGCCTTTAGCCTACTCGTTGATGTCAACGTCTACATAGAACCCATCAGAAAGGGTTGCAGCGTCTTCTGTAAAATGTAGATTATAGCAACATGAGTACAAAGGTACTCAGCAAGACTTACATCAGATCCTATATACATGCATATTATCAAGAAGGGTTGGTGGAGTTATTGCAGCAAGCCAGCTTTGACTCTTGGCTAGACTATCCTACGATACTCCAACTTGAAATGGTTTTGCGCACACGAGTCCACTACTCACCACTTCAATACACTACCGAGGATCCACCTCCGTCTTCCTACGGAAGAGCCATCCTCGGCACTCACACTTATCTTGAGGCTTTTAGCAGTTTCCATTTACTTGTCTATGAACTGTATAAGCAACCAAGTAGTCCTTTACTGCGGACGCGGCTATTCGAATAGATCATGTTAACCCTGCAGGGGTGTACTTCTTCATACATGTTTCCACCACTTAGCGTCTGCACACGACATGTGCTCGGCAGACTTCAAGCGAAAGCCGACGTGGGTGTAGACCACGACCTACCTAAACACTTAAGCCTCTAGTCCAGGTTTATCGCCTATTCAGGTTCCATCCGCAGGGAGTCCGGCCGAGGTTTCCCATACGGCCCCGAACGATGTGAACAGGGTTCCCGAGATACCTAACGGGTATTCGGTACACCCGGCCACGTACCTACCGCATCACAGCCCACCCCTACGGTCAGCGCTGTCCACGGCCTCCAGTAGACTACAAACACCAGAAACTACTTGCAACTCCTGGACAGAGAGCTAGGGTGAATAAGAAGTCGAGCGGGGTCATATTTCAGGGCCCAATGCATGGTAGTAACTGTATCTCAAATCACACATACAGATCTCAGTGCTTAAGGTCGGCTTCAATGAAACAACCCACCATGTACTCCTACATGGCCTCTCATCGATACCTTTACCAAATCGTGTTCACCACACCACTCTCATTACCGACATAAACATTTCACTCTAGCCCATCACCCAGATGAACCAGACCTAACACAACTCTAAGCATAGCAGGCATAGCAAGGTAGGAACAACACATACATATGGCTCAATCAACTCCTACACATGCTAGTGGGTTTCATCTAGTTACTGTGGCAATGACAGGTCATGCAGAGGAAATGGGTTCAACTACCGCAGCACACAGCAGTTTGAAACGCGTTGTCTTAATGCAGTAAAAGAGAGCAGGAGCGAGAACATGGGATTGTATCGATGTGATCAAATGGTTGGTTGCTTGCCTGATGGTTCGATGCACTGATACGGTTCTTCGTTAGGGTAATCACGGTACTCCTCGGAGGCAGAACCTGTCGCAAAGGACACCGATACACAACCATCACCAAACAATGTGCAACAATATGATGCATGCATGAAACATAGCAATATGAGTGTGTTGGGCTAATGCAACTAAAACCAGAAGGGTTTGAACAAATTTGAATCAAAGATTCAAATTTCAAACTCAAACATGGCCTTTTAAAGTGCTTTTCCTTGTTCTGCTTAAAACATCAATTTAACTTGTTTGATCACGCATGAAAATAGTACAGATGGATAGCTTGGATTTTTCTGATCATTTTTCATATATAATTTGTCCAATTTGGAGTTACAGAATAAATGTTATGAATTTTTGAAGTTTAAATAATATTCTGGAATTTCCTGATTTAAATTAAATCCAGAAATATATATATATTGCGCCAGCATGACGTCAGCATGACGTCAGTGGTCAACCGCGGCTGGCTGGGGTCAAACCTGACGTGTGGGGGCCACACGTCAGTGACAGGGGGGTTTAACAGGATTAAATTAATCCTAATTAGGGATTAGTGGCGCTGGGGCCCACTGGTCAGTGTCAGGGGGGGTAGTTAATTTAACTGATTCGGTTAGTGCTAATCCTAATTAGCTACAGGGCTGGGCCCACCTGTCAGGGACACAGGGGGGTTCCTGCCGTGGTCAAGGTGGGTCAAACCCACCGGCGACATGACGCCGGCGGGGCCCGAGACGGCGGCGCGATGCGGAATCGCGCTACAGGGCACGGGCGAGGCCGTGCTTGGGCTCGTTGGAGAGCTCTTGCTCCCGCGCGTCGAACGGTGGTGGTGGCTGTGCCTGAGGTGGCCGGTACCGACGACGGCGACGACCGTGGCGGCTGCCGGAGCTCGGTTGAGCTCGGGGTCGAGGCTACAACGGCTGCGGGGATGCGGGGTTGGCACCTACGGCTTCTACGCGGTGCGGTGAGGACGTGGGTGTGCTCGGTTGGGCGCTACGGTGACCGTGGCCACGACGGCGACATCGCCGGCGGCGGCGAGCTTCGGAGCTCAAGGGGGCGGCAGCTACAGGAGGCTAGGGACGACGGGGCAAGGGGGAATCGAATCAGTGGCTCACCGCGGAGCTGCAGGGATGGTTAGCGGGCTCGGGGACGGCCGGAGTGCAGCGAATCGACGGCGATGACCTCCGGTGGCCGAGGAGGGGAACGGCGACGTAGGCGGCGATGCAGGGCTTCCGGAGACCCGTGGAGCGGTGGGGACGAAGAGGGGGTCGCGGCGGAGCCTCTGGGCTAGTCGGGGGAGCGAGGGGTGGCCGGTGACGGCTGCTATGGCGAACGGCGGCGATGGTGGTGTTCGGCCGTGTGAGAGAGAGAGAGCGAGGGAGAGGAGGGAGGAACTGAGGGAGAGTGAGAGAGAGCAGGGGGGAGGCGTGGCGTCGTCCGGGGCATCGAGCGAGGAGGGGAGGGCAGGCAGGCAGCTGAGCAGGTGGCGTGGCGCGGTGGCGCACGCGCGCGCCGGCCACACTCCCCTCCCTCTGTCGAGGACGAAGACGACAGAGGAGGGAGGCGGGCTGGGCCGCCTGCTGGCTGGGCCGGCCAGCTGGCTGGGCCGCACAGGGAGGAGCCCAGGTAAGCTTCTCCCTTTTTAATTATTTCTGTTTTCTAATTTCTGACATTTGTTTTGATTTAAATAAAATATTAAATCATTTATATACCTTATGCCAATTTTTGCAGGAGCTAAATATATTATTCCAGAGCTCCTTTATAATTGGCATAATATTTGGACATATATTAATATATATAAATAATATATTTCCAATGCAAATATTTATGCATTAATTCCAAATGCCCAAAATAAATACCTATGAGCTCTTAAAAATATTGGTTTGATTTTTATCTCTGTCCAATATTTTCAGAGAGCAACATGAGCATTTTCTTGGACCCTTTTGGAGAGATTTTTATTTGGATCATTTTCAGGAATGATTCTGAGGGTTTCACAAATCCCCATTTCAAATTAAATGGAAAATTTAAACATGATGCACACACTCTGATGCATGACTAGCTAGGGTGTGACAACTCACCCCCACTCAAAAGAATCTCGTCCCGAGATTTGGGTTCCTCCGGGAAGAAGGCGGGATACTCAAGTCGAAGACGATCCTCCCTTTCCCAGGTTGCTTCATCCTCAGAATGGTGCGACCATTGAACTTTGAGAAACTTGATATTATGACGTCGGGTGGTACGTTCGGCCTGATCGAGGATACGAATGGGGTACTCTCGATATGTAAGATTATCTTGGAGATCAAGCGTTTCGTGGTCCACTTCACGGATAGGATCCGAGAAGCAACGCCTGAGTTGGGAAACGTGGAAGACATCGTGGACTCTGGAGAGGTGTGGAGGTAGTTCCAACTGGTAGGCAACTTCTCCTCGTTTGGCGAGGATGCGAAAAGGTCCAATGTAACGAGGAGCCAATTTGCCTTTGATACCGAAACGATGGGTTCCCTTCAGAGGGGTGACCCGAAGATAAGCCTTCTCGTCAACCTCGAAAGTCATAGCCTTATGTTTTCGGTCATATTGACTCTTTTGACGAGATTGAGCTGTTTTCAACTTTTCACGGACGATACGAACTTGTTCTTCCGCTTCCTGAATCATATCCGGGCCAAAGAATTGTCTTTCCCCGGTCTCTGACCAGTTAAGGGGTGTTCGACACCGTCGTCCATAGAGAACTTCAAAAGGGGCTTTACCCAAGCTAGATTGATAGCTGTTGTTGTAAGCGAATTCGGCAAATGGAAGGCACTTCTCCCAGTACATTCCGAATGAGATAACAGAGGCTCGAAGCATGTCTTCTAGAATTTGGTTGACGCGTTCCACTTGACCACTCGACTGAGGGTGGAAAGCGGTGCTGAAGGAGAGACGAGTTCCCATAGCATTTTGGAAACTTTCCCAAAATCGAGAGGTGAAAAGACTTCCTCGATCCGAGTTAATTTCCAAAGGAACACCATGGAGAGACACTATTCGGGAGATGTATAAGTCTGCCAGCTGACTAGCGGTTATACTCTCACGAATAGGTAGGAAATGGGCTACTTTGGAAAGACGATCGACAACGACGAAGATAGCATTATTCCCTCTCTTGGTCCTGGGAAAACCGGTAATGAAATCCATACCAATTTTATCCCATTTCCATTCAGGAATAGCTAAGGGTTGAAGGGTGCCAGCAGGCCGTTGATGCTCTGCTTTTACACGACGACAGACGTCGCAATTAGCAATATACTGAGCAATTTCTCTCTTCATCCTAGTCCACCAGAACCTCTGGCGTAGGTCCTGATACATCTTAGTACTACCGGGATGAATAGTGAGAGGAGATTCATGAGCCTCCTTAAGGATCAACTGCCGTAGATGCTGGTTCTTGGGAACCACTAGACGGTTCTCAAAGTACACAACACCATGATCATTTGTGGAGAAACAACTAGCACCTCCGCTAGCAATGTTCTCTTTGATTTTAGATATTCCCTTATCTCGCCTTTGGGCAGCGATGATTTGATCCGTAAGAGTAGGTTTTGCTACCAAGGTGGAAAGAAAACCTTGAGGTACAATGTGAAGGTTAAGCTTCCGAAAGTCCTCATGGAGAAGCGGTTGACTTTGTTGTAACATCAGGTTGTTACAATAAGATTTACGACTTAGCGCATCAGCCATGACGTTGGCTTTCCCTGGGGTGTAGGTTATTCCTAAGTCGAAGTCTATGATCAATTCAACCCAACGTCTTTGCCTGGGATTCAGATCCGGTTGGGTGAAAATGTACTTCAGACTTTGGTGATCAGTGAATATTTCGCAACGATTACCGAGGAGGTAATGCCGCCAGGTCTTAAGTGCATAGACTACGGCTGCAAGCTCTAGATCATGAGTAGGATAATTCTCCTCATGTGGGTGCAATTGCCGTGAAGCGTAGGCAATTACGTGTCGATCTTGCATAAGGATGCAACCTAGTCCTTGTCGTGAGGCGTCGCAGTAGATAACAAAGTCCTTGGAGAAGTCTGGCGGTACCAGTACGGGAGCAGAGGTCAGGCGTCTTTTCAGTTCCTGAAAGCTGTGCTCACATTGTGGAGTCCATTCGAACTTCTTATCTTTCTTGAGGAGTTCAGTTAGAGGTTTGGCAACCTTGGAGAAGTTCTCGACAAAGCGACGACAATAGCTCGCTAAGCCCAGAAAACTCCGAACTTGCTTGACCGATTCAGGTGGAGTCCAATTAAGGACGGCTTGAACTCGCTCAGGGTTAACAGCAATACCTTTACCAGATATTACATGACCTAGATAGGTCACTTCTGACAACCAGAATTCACATTTAGAAAATTTGGCATAAAGGCGATGCTCTCGAAGTTTCTTCAGCACTAGCCTTAGATGTTCGGCATGTTCTTCCTCGTTCTTGGAGTAGATGAGTATATCATCGAGGTAAACCACGACGAATTTATCCAAATACTCCATGAAGATTGAGTTCATTAACTGAGAAAAGGTGGCTGGAGCGTTGGTTAAACCGAAGGACATGACGGTGTACTCGTATTGGCCATAACGAGTAACAAAGGCCGTTTTAGGAATGTCTCCGTTTCTGATTTTGATTTGATGGTAGCCCAACCTCAAATCCATCTTGGAGAAGACTGAGGATCCAGCGAGCTGATCGTACAGGTCATTGATCCTGGGAAGCGGATATTTGTTCTTGATTGTGACCAAATTGACAGGTCGGTAATCTACAACCATCCGGTCCGTACCATCCTTCTTCTTGACGAATAGGACGGGGCAAGCCCACGGAGATGAGCTAGGTCGGATGAAACCCTTTTTCAAGGACTCATCGAGTTGTTTCTTAAGCTCGGCTAGTTCTAGTGGTGCCATCTTATAAGGTCTTCTAGCAATCGGAACGGTTCCTGGAATGAGGTCTATTACGAACTCAACATCCCTGTCAGGTGGAACACCTGGTAATTCCTCTGGGAAGACATCCGGGAAGTCACGGACTACCGGAATGTCCTCAAGGTCTGGCAAAGGGCTGGCGTTAAGAGAATATAATTGTCGCTTGGCCATTCGGGTCAAGACATTGACTATCTTCCCCGAAGGATGGGTGAGTTGAACAGTCCTAAAGAAGCAATCAATTTGGGCATGATGAGCTGACATCCAGTCCATACCCAGAATGATATTAATATCTGAAGATTTAAGGGCTATCAAGGATGCAAGAAAAACAAGTCTGTCGACTTGGATTTCATTTCCATAACTTACCCTAGAGGTCTGCCATCTAGACCCGGGAGTAGAAATTTCCATAGTGGATGGCATGTCACAGAATGCAACGTTATGCAAACGAGCATAATTTTCGGATATAAAAGAATGAGAGGCTCCTGTATCGAAAAGAACAGATGCCGGGTGGCAATTGACAAGAAGCGTACCGAGAACGACGTTGGGATCCTCTTGAGCTTCTTCGGCAGAGATACAGTTAACATGGCCACGTGAAGCGGTGACCGGTTTGGCGTGGAACACTTTCCCTGTCGGCTTGCCACGGCCAACAGCTTTAGCAGACTGGTTGGGGTTGGTCTGGGGACACTCACGCATATAGTGGCCAGATTCCCCACACTTGAAACAAGTCACGGAACTGGTACGTGGAGGAGCATTGTTAGTTGGACCCCCATAGGGCTTGGCTGGTGCAGACTGTTGAACAGGGCGAGGCGCCTGGAAAGTTGGCCTCGGTGTGAACCTGGGTGGCAGGGCGGTGTTGGGCACCCACACGCGGCGCTTCTGAGGACCAGCACCGGATGAGGAACCCATGTCACGGCCATGCTTGCGTGTTGCGTCATAGTCAGTCTGACCAGTTTCAGCACTGATGGCTTTGTTGACAAGTTTCTGAAAAGATGTGCACTCATGCAGACGGAGGTCGCGGCGAAGCTCGGGACTAAGGCCCTTACGGAACCTTGCTTGCTTCTTGGCATCAGTAGACACTTCCTCAGTTGCATATCGTGCGAGATTACCAAACTCCCTGCTGTAAGCATCCACAGAAAGTCGACCTTGAGTGAAACTGCAAAATTCTTCACGTTTACGGTCCATGAGACCCTCCGGAATGTGATGTTCACGGAAAGCCTCGCTGAATTCAGCCCAAGTAGTGACATGGCCCGCTGGGCGCATAGCTCCATAATTCTCCCACCATAGACTGGCGGGGCCTTCAAGATGATATGCAGCAAAGATGACCTTGTCAGCCTCCGCTACCAGCGCGGAACGCAGTTTGTGAGAGATACTGCGAAGCCAGTCATCAGCGTCGAGAGGCTCGATGGAGTGGTGGAACGTGGGTGGATGCAATTTGATAAAATCACTGAGTGACACCACGTTAGTCCTCTGATGGTGTGCCGTGTTCTGTTCAATACGCTCCAACAAACGGTTGGTCTCCCGCTTGTTTCTCTCAGCTTCCATCATAACCTCGGCTAGTGAAGGAGGATGAGGCAGATTTGCATCCCTGGCTTCACTGCCTTCGGCCTGCTCTTGAGAAGCAGGGTTAGCGCGCGTGTTGACCATCCTAGGTAAACAAGACAATGATTTAGTCAGGATGATAAAATTCTGACATAGGATAAAAATGTAAGGAATAACTCGAAATGCAAGATGATCATCCGTATGACATGGTAGATACAGAAACTGCTTCTTTATTCCATCGTCATACACACCATACAGGGTTTAGTACAAGACCAAACAAAGTACTATTACGGTGAAAAGAGGATTACATCTCATCGGAGGCATCCCAAGCTCCTATACATTATTTTTCTACACCTCCGGAAAGAGTACAAACTAGGTCATATCCCACGAGTCACGCGGGACGATAGATGACACAGCTAGTGTGAACTAGTGATACTATCACTAACTCAGACCGATCAGTAGTAGTCCTCGTAGAAGTCACCTCCATAGCCTGGAAGCTCGACATGATCATCCGGAAACAGACGATCTCGCGGAGCCTGTGGACCATAGGGGCTAGGATGAGGCCTTGGACCAACAGACGGTGGCCTGCGGGGACCGCGAGGTGGGGTGATGCCTCCTACATCACGCCAACCCATCACGTCTGGCAGAGCAGATCTCACAGGATAGAGATCGCGCATATCCGAATAACCAGCTTGCACCGCCGGTGCGAACCGAGTCAAAGTGGCCCAGTGGTCAGCACGGGTATTGAAGAGCTCTAACCTTAAGGCCCGATTTTCACGGTCCTTATCCTCGAGCATCTCAGCGTAGTGCGAGTCCGTGAATCCTCCTGGGTGGGGTCAGCATAGATAGCCTGGAGATACCCTTGTGCTCCCGGAAGTGATCCTGGCATATACCGGGAATCAGAGTCCCGAAATAGACCAGATCTGACCCGCATAATGGTCATCATAGAGTAGGCGGCGTCCTGCACAGCCATCTCAATAGTAACCCCGAGTCCATAGGAGCAGTGAAGGGGCTCGGTGGATCCAGGATAAGATGGAAATATCCTGACAGTGTAGAGATACTGGCTTTGATTAAAGTCTCGGAATTGCTCTTCGACCGTGTACTCAGGATACCAGCGGTATCCAGCCTCAGTCATTACCTTGACCAACTTGGCAGTATGGCCGGGTACATCTAGGCATCGAGTCAGGCGAACCACTTGATTGAGGTCGCGAGTGGCCATCTGAAAGCACAATCATAATGCAAAGGCATTAGAATTTCTAGCAAAATTTCGGCAGCATAACAGCTGTAAATGCTCAAGAAGGATTTGAGACATTTGACAAAGGATTTCATACACACTCAACATCATCATATCAAAGTTCTGAGACCATCCTAGCAACATAATGTGGTAAAAGAACTGAACTAGGCTTGTATCCAACATACCTATAAGGTACTACTGATTAGTAACACGTGATCCTGATAGAGAGAATAGGTCCTAATTCCTTAACCCCCGGTGGAAGAATAGACTGACTCAGATCAGAATGTCATTAGATAAAGGAGTAAAAGAGCCTTACGTTCCAACCCACAAACAATTCCCCTACATATAACTAAAGAATTTCTAGACTCAACATCGACCAGTTTGGCTTGGAGAACCTACAGGAAGTCCGGCTCTGATGCCAACGCTGTCAGGACCCCGACTCGATGTCACATCGATCTAGCCGGTAACACCTCATATCACTTTGCGGCCTCACGCACGGTATCCCCACGGGTGTCGCCTTACCTTTGCCCGGGACCGTTTGCGCCTTTTGGCTCCCGTATATGATAGTGTTGCTAGCATCCATATGATAAGGAGTCCGGGCTGACATGACTAGTCGTGAACCCAAAGTGGCACAGACTTACAGGGACAGGCATCCATGACCCAGCTTCGAACGTGTCGGTCATCAGCAAGTGGGTCCGGGCTGTAGCACTGGGCTAGCAGGACTCCGGTAAACCGGGCTGTAGCGGGCTAACAGGACTCCGGTACTCAAAGCGTGACATTTCCCCGAAGGGACAGACACAGGAACGAAGAAGGACACATGCCGGCCAGCCTAAGTGTTCCAGAGCAGTAGCAAGCTACCATGGCTCGGCGGTAACACTAGGAGACATTTCCCGGTAAGAGAGGCTACTAAAGATAAACAACTAGATAGTCAGATCCCACACATACCAAGCATTTCAATCATACACACAATATGCTCGATATGTGCAAATACAACGAAGCATCACAACATGACTCTATGACACAAGTACTTTATTTAAGGCTCAGTGAGCCATACATAACATACACAAAGGTACGGGTCTCACGACCCCACATACAAGTCATACAGTCATACAAACCAGCAGCGGAAGTAACTTGTCTGAGTACAGACAACTAGTAAAATAAAAGAGGCTTGGAAAGCCTAGCTATACTACGTGGTCCTTCACAAGCTCAGGGTCACCACCTGGGTCTTTAGCCTACTCGTTGATGTCAACGTCTACATAGGACCCATCAGAAGGGGTTGCAGCGTCTTCTGTAAAATGTAGATTATAGCAACATGAGTACAAAGGTACTCAGCAAGACTTACATCAGATCCTACATACATGCATGTTATCAAGAAGGGTTGGTGGAGTTATTGCAGCAAGCCAGCTTTGATTCTTGGCTAGACTATCCTACGATACTCCAACTTGAAATGGTTTTGCGCACACGAGTCCACTACTCACCAATTCAATACACTACCGAGGATTCGCCTCCGTCTTCCTACGGAAGAGCCATCCTCGGCACTCACTCTTATCTTGAGGCTTTTAGTAGTTTCCATTAATTTGTCTATGAACTGTATAGGCAACCAAGTAGTCCTTTACCGCGGACGCGGCTATTCGAATAGATTATGATAACCCTGCAGGGGTGTACTTCTTCATACATGTTTCCACCACTTAGCGTCTGCACACGACATGTGCTCGGCAGACTTCAAGCGAAAGCCGACGTGGGTGTAGACCACGACCTACCTAAACACTTAAGCCTCTAGTCCAGGTTTATCGCCTATTCAGGTTCCATCCGCAGGGAGTCCGGCCGAGGTTTCCCATATGGCCCCGAACGATGTGAACAGGGTTCCCGAGATACCTAACGGGTATTCGGTACACCGTGCCACGTACCTACCGCATCACAGCCCACCCCTACGGTCAGCGCTGTCCACGGCCTCCAGTAGGCTACAAACACCAGAAACTACTTGCAACTCCTGGACAGAGAGCTAGGGTGAATAAGAAGTCGAGCGGGGTCATATTTCAGGGCCCAATGCATGGTAGTAGCTGTATCTTAAATCACGCATATAGATCTCAGTGCTTAAGGTCGGCTTCAATGAAACAACCCACCATGTACTCCTACATGGCCTCTCATCGATACCTTTACCAAATCGTGTTCACCACACCACTCTCATTACCGACATAAACATTTCACTCTAGCCCATCACCCAGATGAACCAGACCTGACACGACTCTAAGCATAGCAGGCATAGCAAGGTAGGAACAACACATACATATGGCTCAAACAACTCCTACACATGCTAGTGGGTTTCATCTAGTTACTGTGGCAATGACAGGTCATGCAGAGGAAATGGGTTCAACTACCGTAGCACACAGCAGTTTGAAACGCGTTGTCTTAATGCAGTAAAAGAGAGCAGGAGCGAGAACATGGGATTGTATCGATATGATCAAATGGTTGGTTGCTTGCCTGATGGTTCGATGCACTGATACGGTTCTTCGTTAGGGTAATCACGGTACTCCTCGGAGGCAGAACCTGTCGCAAAGGACACCGATACACAACCATCTTCAAACAATGTGCAACAATATGATGCATGCATGAAACATGGCAATATGAGTGTGTTGGGCTAATGCAACTAAAACCAGAAGGGTTTGAGCAAATTTGAATCAAGGATTCAAATTTCAAATTCAAATATGGCCTTTTAAGGTGCTTTTCCTTGTTCTGCTTAAAACATCAATTTAACTTGTTTGATCATGCATGAAAATAGTACAGATGGATAGATTGGATTTTTCTGATCATTTTTCATATATAATTTGTCCAATTTGGAGTTACAGAATAAAAGTTATGAATTTTTGAAGTTTAAATAATATTCTGGAATTTCCTGATTTAAATTAAATCCAGAAAACCAATTACTGCGTCAGCCTGACGTCAGTGTGACGTCAGCAGGTCAACGGAACAGGTCTGGGTCAAACCTGACAGTGGGTCCCGCATGTCAGGGTGATTATACGCTGTCAGGACCCCGACTCGATGTCACATCGATCTAGCCGGTAACACCTCATATCACTTTGCGGCCTCACGCACGGTATCCTCACGGGTGTCGCCTTACCTTTGCCCGGGACCGTTTGCGCCTTTTGGCTCACGTATATGATAGTGTCGCTAGCATCCATATGATAAAGAGCCCGGGCTGACATGACTAGTCGTAAACCCAAAGTGGCACAGACTTACAGGGATAGGCATCCATGACCCAGCTTCGAACGTGTCGGTCATCAGCAAGTGGGTCCGGGCTGTAGCACTGGGCTAGCAGGACTCCGGTAAACCGGGCTGTAGCGGGCTAACAGGACTCCGGTACTCAAAGCGTGACATTTCCCCGAAGGGACAGACACAGGAACGAAGAAGGACACATGCCGGCCAGCCTAGGTGTTCCAGAGCAGTAGCAAGCTACCATGGCTCAGCGGTAACACTAGGAGACATTTCCCGGTAAGAGAGGCTACTAAAGATAAACAACTAGATAGTCAGATCCCACACATACCAAGCATTTCAATCATACACACAATATGCTCGATATGTGCAAATACAACGAAGCATCACAACATGACTCTACGACACAAGTACTTTATTTAAGGCTCAGAGAGCCATACATAACATACACACAGGTACGGGTCTCACGACCCAACATACAAGTCATACAGTCATACAAACCAACAGCGGAAGTAACTTGTCTGAGTACAGACAACTAGTAAAATAAAAGAGGCTTGGAAAGCCTAGCTATACTACGTGGTCCTTCACAAGCTCAGGGTCACCACCTGGGCCTTTAGCCTACTCGTTGATGTCAACGTCTACATAGAACCCATCAGAAGGGGTTGCAGCGTCTTCTGTAAAATGTAGATTATAGCAACATGAGTACAAAGGTACTCAGCAAGACTTACATCAGATCCTACATACATGCATATTATCAAGAAGGGTTGGTGGAGTTATTGCAGCAAGCCAGCTTTGACTCTTGGCTAGACTATCCTACGATACTCCAACTTGAAATGGTTTTGCGCACACGAGTCCACTACTCACCACTTCAATACACTACCGAGGATCCACCTCCGTCTTCCTACGGAAGAGCCATCCTCGGCACTCACACTTATCTTGAGGCTTTTAGCAGTTTCCATTTACTTGTCTATGAACTGTATAAGCAACCAAGTAGTCCTTTACCGCGGACGCGGCTATTCGAATAGATCATGTTAACCCTGCAGGGGTGTACTTCTTCATACATGTTTCCACCACTTAGCGTCTGCACACGACATGTGCTCGGCAGACTTCAAGCAAAAGCCGACGTGGGTGTAGACCACGACCTACCTAAACACTTAAGCCTCTAGTCCAGGTTTATCGCCTATTCAGGTTCCATCCGCAGGGAGTCCGGCCGAGGTTTCCCATACGGCCCCGAACGATGTGAACAGGGTTCCCGAGATACCTAACGGGTATTCGGTACACCCGGCCACGTACCTACCGCATCACAGCCCACCCCTACGGTCAGCGCTGTCCACGGCCTCCAGTAGACAACAAACACCAGAAACTACTTGCAACTCCTGGACAGAGAGCTAGAGTGAATAAGAAGTCGAGCGGGATCATATTTCAGGGCCCAATGCATGGTAGTAACTGTATCTCAAATCACACATACAGATCTCAGTGCTTAAGGTCGGCTTCAATGAAACAACCCACCATGTACTCCTACATGGCCTCTCATCGATACCTTTACCAAATTGTGTTCACCACACCACTCTCATTACCGACATAAACATTTCACTCTAGCCCATCACCCAGATGAACCAGACCTGACACAACTCTAAGCATAGCAGGCATAGCAAGGTAGGAACAACACATACATATGGCTCAATCAACTCCTACACATGCTAGTGGGTTTCATCTAGTTACTGTGGCAATGACAGGTCATGCAGAGGAAATGGGTTCAACTACCGCAGCACACAGCAGTTTGAAACGCGTTGTCTTAATGCAGTAAAAGAGAGCAGGAGCGAGAACATGGGATTGTATCGATGTGATCAAATGGTTGGTTGCTTGCCTGATGGTTCGATGCACTGATACGGTTCTTCGTTAGGGTAATCACGGTACTCCTCGGAGGCAGAACCTGTCGCAAAGGACACCGATACACAACCATCACCAAACAATGTGCAACAATATGATGCATGCATGAAACATAGCAATATGAGTGTGTTGGGCTAATGCAACTAAAACCAGAAGGGTTTGAACAAATTTGAAT
>NC_041381.1:74716123-74753645 GCF_002162155.2 Triticum dicoccoides
GTCGCGGCGGAGCCTCTGGGCTAGTCGGGGGAGCGAGGGGTGGCCGGTGACGGCTGCTATGGTGAACGGCGGCGATGGTGGTGTTCGGCCGTGTGAGAGAGAGAGCGAGGGAGAGGAGGGAGGAACTGAGGGAGAGTGAGAGAGAGCAGGGGGGAGGCGTGGTGTCGTCCGGGGCATCGAGCGAGGAGGGGAGGGCAGGCAGGCAGCTGAGCAGGTGGCGTGGCGCGGTGGCGCACGCGCGCGCCGGCCACACTCCCCTCCCTCTGTCGAGGACGAAGACGACAGAGGAGGGAGGCGGGCTGGGCCGCCTGCTGGCTGGGCCGGCCAGCTGGCTGGGCCGCACAGGGAGGAGCCCAGGTAAGCTTCTCCCTTTTTAATTATTTCTGTTTTCTAATTTCTGACATTTGTTTTGATTTAAATAAAATATTAAATCATTTATATACCTTATGCCAATTTTTGCAGGAGCTAAATATATTATTCCAGAGCTCCTTTATAATTGGCATAATATTTGGACATATATTAATATATATAAATAATATATTTCCAATGCAAATATTTATGCATTAATTCCAAATGCCCAAAATAAATACCTATGAGCTCTTAAAAATATTGGTTTGATTTTTATCTCTATCCAATATTTTCAGAGAGCAACATGAGCATTTTCTTGGACCCTTTTGGAGAGATTTTTATTTGGATTATTTTCAGGGATGATTCTGAGGGTTTCACAAATCCCCATTTCAAATTAAATGGAAAATTTAAACATGATGCACACACTCTGATGCATGACTAGCTAGGGTGTGACAACTCACCCCCACTCAAAAGAATCTCGTCCCGAGATTTGGGTTCCTCCGGGAAGAAGGCGGGATACTCAAGTCGAAGACGATCCTCCCTTTCCCAGGTTGCTTCATCCTCAGAATGGTGCGACCATTGAACTTTGAGAAACTTGATATTATGACGTCGGGTGGTACGTTCGGCCTGATCGAGGATACGAATGGGGTACTCTCGATATGTAAGATTATCTTGGAGATCAAGCGTTTCGTGGTCCACTTCACGGATAGGATCCGAGAAGCAACGCCTGAGTTGGGAAACGTGGAAGACATCGTGGACTCTGGAGAGGTGTGGAGGTAGTTCCAACTGGTAGGCAACTTCTCCTCGTTTGGCGAGGATGCGAAAAGGTCCAATGTAACGAGGAGCCAATTTGCCTTTGATACCGAAACGATGGGTTCCCTTCAGAGGGGTGACCCGAAGATAAGCCTTCTCGTCAACCTCGAAAGTCATAGCCTTATGTTTTCGGTCATATTGACTCTTTTGACGAGATTGAGCTGTTTTCAACTTTTCACGGACGATACGAACTTGTTCTTCCACTTCCTGAATCATATCCGGGCCAAAGAATTGTCTTTCCCCGGTCTCTGACCAGTTAAGGGGTGTTCGACACCGTCGTCCATAGAGAACTTCAAAAGGGGCTTTACCCAAGCTAGATTGATAGCTGTTGTTGTAAGCGAATTCGGCAAATGGAAGGCACTTCTCCCAGTCCATTCCGAATGAGATAACAGAGGCTCGAAGCATGTCTTCTAGAATTTGGTTGACGCGTTCCACTTGACCACTCGACTGAGGGTGGAAAGCGGTGCTGAAGGAGAGACGAGTTCCCATAGCATTTTGGAAACTTTCCCAAAATCGAGAGGTGAAAAGACTTCCTCGATCCGAGTTAATTTCCAAAGGAACACCATGGAGAGACACTATTCGGGAGATGTATAAGTCTGCCAGCTGACTAGCGGTTATACTCTCACGAACAGGTAGGAAATGGGCTACTTTGGAAAGACGATCGACAACGACGAAGATAGCATTATTCCCTCTCTTGGTCCTGGGAAAACCGGTAATGAAATCCATACCAATTTTATCCCATTTCCATTCAGGAATAGCTAAGGGTTGAAGGGTGCCAGCAGGCCGTTGATGCTCTGCTTTTACACGACGACAGACGTCGCAATTTGCAATATACTGAGCAATCTCTCTCTTCATCCTAGTCCACCAGAACCTCTGGCGTAGGTCCTGATACATCTTAGTACTACCGGGATGAATAGTGAGAGGAGATTCATGAGCCTCCTTAAGGATCAACTGCCGTAGATGCTGGTTCTTGGGAACCACTAGACGGTTCTCAAAGTACACAACACCATGATCATTTGTGGAGAAACAACTAGCACCTCCGCTAGCAATGTTCTCTTTGATTTTAGATATTCCCTTATCTCGCCTTTGGGCAGCGATGATTTGATCCGTAAGAGTAGGTTTTGCTACCAAGGTGGAAAGAAAACCTTGAGGTACAATGTGAAGGTTAAGCTTCCGAAAGTCCTCATGGAGAAGCGGTTGACTTTGTTGTAACATCAGGTTGTTACAATAAGATTTACGACTTAGCGCATCAGCCATGACGTTGGCTTTCCCTGGGGTGTAGGTTATTCCTAAGTCGAAGTCTGTGATCAATTCAACCCAACGTCTTTGCCTGAGATTCAGATCCGGTTGGGTGTAAATGTACTTCAGACTTTGGTGATCAGTGAATATTTCGCAACGATTACCGAGGAGGTAATGCCGCCAGGTCTTAAGTGCATAGACTACGGCTGCAAGCTCTAGATCATGAGTAGGATAATTCTCCTCATGTGGGTGCAATTGCCGTGAAGCGTAGGCAATTACGTGTCGATCTTGCATAAGGATGCAACCTAGTCCTTGTCGCGAGGCGTCGCAGTAGATAACAAAGTCCTTGGAGAAGTCTGGCGGTACGAGTACGGGAGCAGAGGTCAGGCGTCTTTTCAGTTCCTGAAAGCTGTGCTCACATTGTGGAGTCCATTCGAACTTCTTATCTTTCTTGAGGAGTTCAGTTAGAGGTTTGGCAACCTTGGAGAAGTTCTCGACAAAGCGACGACAATAGCTCGCTAAGCCCAGAAAACTCCGAACTTGCTTGACCGATTCAGGTGGAGTCCAATTAAGGACGGCTTGAACTCGCTCAGGGTTAACAGCAATACCTTTACCAGATATTACATGACCTAGATAGGTCACTTCTGACAACCAGAATTCACATTTAGAAAATTTGGCATAAAGGCGATGCTCTCGAAGTTTCTTCAGCACTAGCCTTAGATGTTCGGCATGTTCTTCCTCGTTCTTGGAGTAGATGAGTATATCATCGAGGTAAACCACGACGAATTTATCCAAATACTCCATGAAGATTGAGTTCATTAACCGAGAAAAGGTGGCTGGAGCGTTGGTTAAACCGAAGGACATGACGGTGTACTCGTATTGGCCATAACGAGTAACAAAGGCCGTTTTAGGAATGTCTCCGTTTCTGATTTTGATTTGATGGTAGCCCAACCTCAAATCCATCTTGGAGAAGACTGAGGATCCAGCGAGCTGATCGTACAGGTCGTTGATCCTGGGAAGTGGATATTTGTTCTTGATTGTGACCAAATTGACAGGTCGGTAATCTACAACCATCCGGTCCGTACCATCCTTCTTCTTGACGAATAGGACGGGGCAAGCCCACGGAGATGAGCTAGGTCGGATGAAACCCTTTTTCAAGGACTCATCGAGTTGTTTCTTAAGCTCGGCTAGTTCTAGTGGTGCCATCTTATAAGGTCTTCTAGCAATCGGAACGGTTCCTGGAATGAGGTCTATTACGAACTCAACATCCCTGTCAGGTGGAACACCTGGTAATTCCTCTGGGAAGACATCCGGGAAGTCACGGACTACCGGAATGTCCTCAAGGTCTGGCAAAGGGCTGGCGTTAAGAGAATATAATTGTCGCTTGGCCATTCGGGTCAAGACATTGACTATCTTCCCCGAAGGATGGGTGAGTTGAACAGTCCTAGAGAAGCAATCAATTTGGGCATGATGAGCTGACATCCAGTCCATACCCAGAATGATATTAATATCTGAAGATTTAAGGGCTATCAAGGATGCAAGAAAAACAAGTCTGTCGACTTGGATTTCATTTCCATAACTTACCCTAGAGGTCTGCCATCTAGACCCGGGAGTAGAAATTTCCATAGTGGATGGCATGTCACAGAATGCAACGTTATGCAAACGAGCATAATTTTCGGATATAAAAGAATGAGAGGCTCCTGTATCGAAAAGAACAGATGCCGGGTGGCAATTGACAAGAAGCGTACCGAGAACGACGTTGGGATCCTCTTGAGCTTCTTCGGCAGAGATACAGTTAACATGGCCACGTGAAGCGGTGACCGGTTTGGCGTGGAACACTTTCCCTGTCGGCTTGCCACGGCCAACAGCTTTAGCAGACTGGTTGGGGTTGGTCTGGGGACACTCACGCATATAGTGGCCAGATTCCCCACACTTGAAACAAGTCACGGAACTGGTACGTGGAGGAGCATTGTTAGTTGGACCCCCATAGGGCTTGGCTGGTGCAGACTGTTGAACAGGGCGAGGCGCCTGGAAAGTTGGCCTCGGTGTGAACCTGGGTGGCAGGGCGGTGTTGGGCACCCACACGCGGCGCTTCTGAGGACCAGCACCGGATGAGGAACCCATGTCACGGCCATGCTTGCGTGTTGCGTCATAGTCAGTCTGACCAGTTTCAGCACTGATGGCTTTGTTGACAAGTTTCTGAAAAGATGTGCACTCATGCAGACGGAGGTCGCGGCGAAGCTCGGGACTAAGGCCCTTACGGAACCTTGCTTGCTTCTTGGCATCAGTAGACACTTCCTCAGTTGCATATCGTGCGAGATTACCAAACTCCCTGCTGTAAGCATCCACAGAAAGTCGACCTTGAGTGAAACTACAAAATTCTTCACGTTTACGGTCCATGAGACCCTCCGGAATGTGATGTTCACGGAAAGCCTCGCTGAATTCAGCCCAAGTAGTGACATGGCCCGCTGGGCGCATAGCTCCATAATTCTCCCACCATAGACTGGCGGGGCCTTCAAGATGATATGCAGCAAAGATGACCTTGTCAGCCTCCGCTACCAGCGCGGAATGCTGTTTGTGAGAGATACTGCGAAGCCAGTCATCAGCGTCGAGAGGCTCGACGGAGTGGTGGAACGTGGGTGGATGCAATTTGATAAAATCACTGAGTGACACCACGTTAGTCCTCTGATGGTGTGCCGTGTTCTGTTCAATACGCTCCAACAAACGGTTGGTCTCCCGCTTGTTTCTCTCAGCTTCCATCATAACCTCGGCTAGTGAAGGAGGATGAGGCAGATTTGCATCCCTGGCTTCACTGCCTTCGGCCTGCTCTTGAGAAGCAGGGTTAGCGCGCGTGTTGACCATCCTAGGTAAACAAGACAATGATTTAGTCAGGATGATAAAATTCCGACATAGGATAAAAATGTAAGGAATAACTCGAAATGCAAGATGATCATCCGTATGACATGGTAGATACAGAAACTGCTTCTTTATTCCATCGTCATACACACCATACAGGGTTTAGTACAAGACCAAACAAAGTACTATTACGGTGAAAAGAGGATTACATCTCATCGGAGGCATCCCAAGCTCCTATACATTATTTTTCTACACCTCCGGAAAGAGTACAAACTAGGTCATATCCCACGAGTCACGCGGGACGATAGATGACACAGCTAGTGCGAACTAGTGATACTATCACTAACTCAGACCGATCCGTAGTAGTCCTCGTAGAAGTCACCTCCATAGCCTGGAAGCTTGACATGATCATCCGGAAACAGACGATCTCGCGGAGCTTGTGGACCATAGGGGCTAGGATGAGGCCTTGGACCAACAGACGGTGGCCTGCGGGGACCGCGAGGTGGGGTGATGCCTCCTACATCACGCCAACCCATCACGTCTGGCAGAGCAGATCTCACAGGATAGAGATCGCGCATATCCGAATAACCAGCTTGCACCGCCGGTGCGAACCGAGTCAAAGTGGCCCAGTGGTCAGCACGGGTATTGAAGAGCTCTAACCTTAAGGCCCGATTTTCACGGTCCTTATCCTCGAGCATCTCAGCGTAGTGCGAGTCCGTGAATCCTCCTGGGTGGGGTCAGCATAGATAGCCTGGAGATACCCTTGTGCTCCCGGAAGTGATCCTGGCATATACCGGAAATCAGAGTCCCGAAATAGACCAGATCTGACCCGCATAATGGTTATCATAGAGTAGGCGGCGTCCTGCACAGCCATCTCAATAGTAACCCCGAGTCCATAGGAGCAGTGAAGGGGCTCGGTGGATCCAGGATAAGATGGAAATATCCTGACAGTGCAGAGATACTGGCTTTGATTAAAGTCTCGGAATTGCTCTTCGACCGTGTACTCAGGATACCAGCGGTATCCAACCTCAGTCATTACCCTGACCAACTTGGCAGTATGGCCGGGTACATCTAGGCATCGAGTCAGGCGAACCACTTGATTGAGGTCGCGAGTGGCCATCTGAAAGCACAATCATAATGCAAAGGCATTAGAATTTCTAGCAAAATTTCGGCAGCATAACAGCTGTAAATGCTCAAGAAGGATTTGAGACATTTGACAAAGGATTTCATACACACTCAACATCATCATATCAAAGTTCTGAGACCATCCTAGCAACATAATGTGGTAAAAGAACTGAACTAGGCTTGTATCCAACATACCTATAAGGTACTACTGATTAGTAACACGTGATCCTGATAGAGAGAATAGGTCTAATTCCTTAACCCCCGGTGGAAGAATAGGCTGACTCAGATCAGAATGTCATTAGATAAAGGAGTAAAAGAGCCTTACGTTCCAACCCACAAACAATTCCCCTACATATAACTAAAGAATTTCTAGACTCAACATCGACCAGTTTGGCTTGGAGAACCTACAGGCAGTCCGGCTCTGATGCCAACGCTGTCAGGACCCCGACTCGATGTCACATCGATCTAGCCGGTAACACCTCATATCACTTTGCGGCCTCACGCACGGTATCCCCACGGGTGTCGCCTTACCTTTGCCCGGGACCGTTTGCGCCTTTTGGCTCCCGTATATGATAGTGTTGCTAGCATCCATATGATAAGGAGTCCGGGCTGACATGACTAGTCGTGAACCCAAAGTGGCACAGACTTACAGGGACAGGCATCCATGACCCAGCTTCGAACGTGTCGGTCATCAGCAAGTGGGTCCGGGCTGTAGCACTGGGCTAGCAGGACTCCGGTAAACCGGGCTGTAGCGGGCTAACAGGACTCCGGTACTCAAAGCGTGACATTTCCCCGAAGGGACAGACACAGGAACGAAGAAGGACACATGCCGGCCAGCCTAAGTGTTCCAGAGCAGTAGCAAGCTACCATGGCTCGGCGGTAACACTAGGAGACATTTCCCGGTAAGAGAGGCTACTAAAGATAAACAACTAGATAGTCAGATCCCACACATACCAAGCATTTCAATCATACACACAATATGCTCGATATGTGCAAATACAACGAAGCATCACAACATGACTCTACGACACAAGTACTTTATTTAAGGCTCAGGGAGCCATACATAGCATACACAAAGATACAGGTCACACGACCCAGCATTCAAGTCATACAGTCATACAAACCAGCAGCGGAAGTAACTTGTCTGAGTACAGACAACTAGTAAAATAAAAGAGGCTTGGAAAGCCTAGCTATACTACAAGGTCCTTCACAAGCTCAGGATCACCACCTGGGCCTTTAGCCTACTCGTTGATGTCAACGTCTACATAGAACCCATCAGAAGGGGTTGCAGCGTCTTCTGTAAAATGTAGATTATAGCAACATGAGTACAAAGGTACTCAGCAAGACTTACATCAGATCCTATATACATGCATATTATCAAGAAGGGTTGGTGGAGTTATTGCAGCAAGCCAGCTTTGACTCTTGGCTAGACTATCCTACGATACTCCAACTTGAAATGGTTTTGCGCACACGAGTCCACTACTCACCACTTCAATACACTACCGAGGATCCACCTCCGTCTTCCTACGGAAGAGCCATCCTCGGCACTCACACTTGTCTTGAGGCTTTTAGTAGTTTCCATTTACTTGTCTATGAACTGTATAGGCAACCAAGTAGTCCTTTACCGCGGACGCGGCTATTCGAATAGATCATGTTAACCCTGCAGGGGGTACTTCTTCATACACGCTCTCACCACTTACCGTCGTTTACACGACATGTACTCGGCAACCTTCAAGCGGAAGCCCAACGTGGGTGTCGGCCACGACCTACCTAATCACCTAAGCTTCCAGTCCAGGTTTATCGCCTATTCAGGTTCCATCCGCAGGGAGTCCGGCCGAGGTTTCCCATACGGCCCCGAACGATGTGAACAGGGTTCCCGAGATACCTAACGGGTATTCGGTACACCCGGCCACGTACCTACCGCATCACAGCCCACCCCTACGGTCAGCGCTGTCCACGGCCTCCAGTAGGCTACAAACACCAGAAACTACTTGCAACTCCTGGACGGAGAACTAGGGTGAATAAGAAGTCGAGAGGGTCCATTGGTTTCGGGCCCAATGCATGGTAGTAGCTGATTCTTAAATCACACATACAGATCTCAGTGCTTAAGGTCGGCTTCAATGAAACAACCCACCATGTACTCCTACATGGCCTCTCATCGATACCTTTACCAAATCGTGTTCACCACACCACTCTCATTACCGACATAATCGTTTCACTCTAGCCCATCACCTAGATGAACCAGACCTGACACGACTCTAAGCATAGCAGGCATAGCAAGGTAGGAACAACACATACATATGGCTCAATCAACTCCTACACATGCTAGTGGGTTTCATCTAGTTACTGTGGCAATGACAGGTCATGCAGAGGAAATGGGTTCAACTACCGTAGCACACAGCAGTTTGAATCGCGTTGTCTTAATGCAGTAAAAGAGAGCAGGAGCGAGAACATGGGATTGTATCGATATGATCAAATGGTTGGTTGCTTGCCTGATGGTTCGATGCACGGATACGGTTCTTCGTTAGGGTAGTCACGGTACTCCTCGGGGACAGATCCTGTCGTAAAGGATAACGATACACAGGCATCACCAAACAATGTGCAACAATATGATGCATGCATGAAACATGGCAATATGAGTGTGTTGGGCTAATGCAACTAAAGCTACCAACGCTGTCAGGACCCCGACTCGATGTCACATCGATCTAGCTGGTAACACCTCATATCACTTTGCGGCCTCACGCACGGTATCCCCACGGGTGTCGTCTTACCTTTTCCCGGGACCGTTTGCGCCTTTTGGCTCGCGTATATGAAAGTGTCGCTAGCATCCATATGATAAAGAGCCCGGGCTGACATGACTAGTCGTAAACCCAAAGTGGCACAGACTTACAGGGACAGGCATCCATGACCCAGCTTCGAACGTGTCGGTCATCAGCAGGTGGGTCCGGGCTGTAGCACTGGGCTAGCAGGACTCCGGTAAACCGGGCTGTAGCGGGCTAACAGGACTCCGGTACTCAAAGCGTGACATTTCCCCGAAGGGACAGACACAGGAACGAAGAAGGACACATGCCGGCCAGCCTAAGTGTTCCAGAGCAGTAGCAAGCTACCATGGCTCAGCGGTAACACTAGGAGACATTTCCCGGTAAGAGAGGCTACTAAAGATAAACAACTAGATAGTCAGATCCCACACATACCAAGCATTTCAATCATACACACAATATGCTCGATATGTGCAAATACAACGAAGCATCACAACATGACTCTACGACACAAGTACTTTATTTAAGGCTCAGGGAGCCATACATAACATACACAAAGGTACGGGTCACACGACCCAGCATTCAAGTCATACAGTCATACAAACCAGCAGCGGAAGTAACTTGTCTGAGTACAGACAACTAGTAAAATAAAAGAGGCTTGGAAAGCCTAGCTATACTACATGGTCCTTCACAAGCTCAGGGTCACCACCTGGGTCTTTAGCCTACTCGTTGATGTCAACGTCTACATAGAACCCATCAGAAGGGGTTGCAGCGTCTTCTGTAAAAATGTAGATTATAGCAACATGAGTACAAAGGTACTCAGCAAGACTTACATCAGATCCTACATACATGCATGTTATCAAGAAGGGTTGGTGGAGTTATTTCAGCAAGCCAGCTTTGACTCTTGGCTAGACTATCCTATGATACTTCAACTTGGAATGGTTTTGCGCACACGAGTCCACTACTCACCACTTCAATACACTACCGAGGATCCGCCTCCGTCTTCCTACGGAAGAGCCATCCTCGGCACTCACACTTATCTTGAGGCTTTTAGCAGTTTCCATTTACTTGTCTATGAACTGTATAGGCAACCAAGTAGTCCTTTACCGCGGACGCGGCTATTCGAATAGATTATGATAACCCTGCAGGGGTGTACTTCTTCATACATGTTTCCACCACTTAGCGTCTGCACACAACATGTGCTCGGCAGACTTCAAGCGAAAGCCGACGTGGGTGTAGACCACGACCTACCTAAACACTTAAGCCTCTAGTCCAGGTTTATCGCCTATTCAGGTTCCATCCGCAGGGAGTCCGGCCGAGGTTTCCCATACGGCCCCGAACGATGTGAACAGGGTTCCCGAGATACCTAACGGGTATTCGGTACACCCGGCCACGTACCTACCGCATCACAGCCCACCCCTACGGTCAGCGCTGTCCACGGCCTCCAGTAGACTACAAACACCAGAAACTACTTGCAACTCCTGGACAGAGAGCTAGGGTGAATAAGAAGTCGAGCGGGGTCATATTTCAGGGCCCAATGCATGGTAGTAACTGTATCTCAAATCACACATACAGATCTCAGTGCTTAAGGTCGGCTTCAATGAAACAACCCACCATGTACTCCTACATGGCCTCTCATCGATACCTTTACCAAATCGTGTTCACCACACCACTCTCACTACCGACATAAACATTTCACTCTAGCCCATCACCCAGATGAACCAGACCTGACACAACTCTAAGCATAGCAGGCATAGCAAGGTAGGAACAACACATACATATGGCTCAATCAACTCCTACACATGCTAGTGGGTTTCATCTAGTTACTGTGGCAATGACAGGTCATGCAGAGGAAATGGGTTCAACTACCGCAGCACACAGCAGTTTGAAACGCGTTGTCTTAATGCAGTAAAAGAGAGCAGGAGCGAGAACATGGGATTGTATCGATGTGATCAAATGGTTGGTTGCTTGCCTGATGGTTCGATGCACTGATACGGTTCTTCGTTAGGGTAATCACGGTACTCCTCGGAGGCAGAACCTGTCGCAAAGGACACCGATACACAACCATCACCAAACAATGTGCAACAATATGATGCATGCATGAAACATAGCAATATGAGTGTGTTGGGCTAATGCAACTAAAACCAGAAGGGTTTGAACAAATTTGAATAAAAGATTCAAATTTCAAACTCAAACATGGCCTTTTAAAGTGCTTTTCCTTGTTCTGCTTAAAACATCAATTTAACTTGTTTGATCATGCATGAAAATAGTACAGATGGATAGCTTGGATTTTTCTGATCATTTTTCATATATAATTTGTCCAATTTGGAGTTACAGAATAAAAGTTATGAATTTTTGAAGTTTAAATAATATTTTGGAATTTCCTGATTTAAATTAAATCCAGAAATATATATATTGCGCCAGCATGACGTCAGCATGACGTCAGTGGTCAACCGCGGCTGGCTGGGGTCAAACCTGACGTGTGGGGGCCACACGTCAGTGACAGGGGGGTTTAACAGGATTAAATTAATCCTAATTAGGGATTAGTGGCGCTGGGGCCCACTGGTCAGTGTCAGGGGGGGGTAGTTAATTTAACTGATTCGGTTAGTGCTAATCCTAATTAGCTACAGGGCTGGGCCCACCTGTCAGGGACACAGGGGGGTTCCTGCCGTGGTCAAGGTGGGTCAAACCCACCGGCGACATGACGCCGGCGGGGCCCGAGACGGCGGCGCGATGCGGAATCGCGCTACAGGGCACGGGCGAGGCCGTGCTTGGGCTCGTTGGAGAGCTCTTGCTCCCGCGCGTCGAACGGTGGTGGTGGCCGTGCCTGAGGTGGCCGGTACCGACGACGGCGACGACCGTGGCGGCTGCCGGAGCTCGGTTGAGCTCGGGGTCGAGGCTACAACGGCTGCGGGGATGCGGGGTTGGCACCTACGGCTTCTACGCGGTGCGGTGAGGACGTGGGTGTGCTCGGTTGGGCGCTACGGTGACCGTGGCCACGACGGCGACATCGCCGGCGGCGGCGAGCTTTGGAGCTCAAGGGGGCGGCAGCTACAGGAGGCTAGGGACGACGGGGCAAGGGGGAATCGAATCAGTGGCTCACCGCGGAGCTGCAGGGATGGTTAGCAGGCTCGGGGACGGCCGGAGTGCAGCGAATCGATGGCGATGACCTCCGGTGGCCGAGGAAGGGAACGGCGACGTAGGCGGCGATGCAGGGCTTCCGGAGACCCGTGGAGCGGTGGGGAGGAAGAGGGGGTCGCGGCGGAGCCTCTGGGCTAGTCGGGGGAGCGAGGGGTGGCCGGTGACGGCTGCTATGGCGAACGGCTGCGATGGTGGTGTTCGGCCGTGTGAGAGAGAGAGCGAGGGAGAGGAGGGAGGAACTGAGGGAGAGTGAGAGAGAGCAGGGGGGAGGCGTGGCGTCGTCCGGGGCATCGAGCGAGGAGGGGAGGGCAGGCAGGCAGCCGAGCAGGTGGCGTGGCGCGGTGGCGCGCGCGCGCGCCGGCCACACTCCCCTCCCTCTGTCGAGGACGAAGACGACAGAGGAGGGAGGCGGGCTGGGCCGCCTGCTGGCTGGGCCGGCCAGCTGGCTGGGCCGCACAGGGAGGAGCCCAGGTAAGCTTCTCCCTTTTTAATTATTTCTGTTTTCTACTTTCTGACATTTGTTTTGATTTAAATAAAATATTAAATCATTTATATACCTTATGCCAATTTTTGCAGGAGCTAAATATATTATTCCAGAGCTCCTTTATAATTGGCATAATATTTGGACATATATTAATATATATAAATAATATATTTCCAATGCAAATATTTATGCATTAATTCCAAATGCCCAAAATAAATACCTATGAGCTCTTAAAAATATTGGTTTGATTTTTATCTCTGTCCAATATTTTCAGAGAGCAACATGAGCATTTTCTTGGACCCTTTTGGAGAGATTTTTATTTGGATCATTTTCAGGAATGATTCTGAGGGTTTCACAAATCCCCATTTCAAATTAAATGGAAAATTTAAACATGATGCACACACTCTGATGCATGACTAGCTAGGGTGTGACAATACGGGGATACGTAGGTATATATAGGAGGAAGGAGTACGTCGGTGGAGCGTCAGGGGTCCCATGAGGTAGGGGGCGCGCCTAGGGGGGCGCCCTCCACCCTCGTGACCGCCTCTGGCACTTCTTGGAGTAGGGTCCAAGTCTCCTGGATCATGTTCGGTTGGAAAATCACGATCCCGAAGGTTTCATTCCGTTGGACTCCGCTTGATATTCCGTTTCTTCGAAACACTGAAATAGGCAAAAACAGCTATTCTGGGCTGGGCCTCCGGTTAATAGGTTAGTCCCAAAAGTAATATAAAAGTGGAAAATAAAGCCCAATACAGTCCAAAACAGTAGATGAAGTAGCATGGAGAAATCAAAAATTATAGATACGTTGGAGACGTATCAGGCATCCCCAAGCTTAATTCCTGCTTGTCCTCGAGTAGGTAAATGATAAAAAAAGAATTTTTGACGCGGAGTGATACTTTGGCATAATTTCAATGTAAATCTTCTTAATTGTGATATGAATATTCAGATCCGAAAGATTCAAGACAAAAGTTCATATTGACACAAAAATAATAATACTTCAAGCATACTAACCAAAGCAATCATGTCTTCTCAAAATAACATGGCAAAAGAAAGTTTATCCCTACAAAATCATATAGTTAGTCTATGCTTCATTTTCGTCACACAAAGATGTTCCCAACTTCTATACCCCCAATGACAAGACAAGCAATTGTTTCATACTTAAATAATCTCATACTTTTTCAACCTTCACATAATACATGAGCATGAGCCATGGATATAGCACTATGGGTGGAATAGAATATGATGATGGGGATTGTGTGGAGAAGACAAAAGAGGAGAAAGTCTCACATCAACTAGGCGTATCAACGGGCTATGGAGATGCCCATCAATAGATATCGATGTGAGCGAGTAGGGATTGCCATGCAACGGATGCACTAGAGCTATGAATGCTCAACAAAAGAAAACTAGTGGGTGTGCATCCAACTCGCTTGCTCACGAAGACCTCGCATTTGAGGAAGCCCATTGTAGGAATATACAAGCCAAGTTCTATAATGAAAAATTCCCACTAGTATGAAAAGGACAACTTATGAGACTCACTACATGAGGAACAAGGTACTACTTTGAAGCACAATATATGAGACTCACTACATGAAGAACAAGGTGCTACTTTGAAGCACAAGTGTGGAAAAAAAAGATAGTAGCATTGCCCTTTTTTTTGGGCCTTTTTTTGGCCTTTCTCTGTTTTTTGGGCAATGCTCTAATAATGATGATCATCACACTTCTATTGATTACAACATAAGGATTACAACTCGAAACTTAGAACAAGATATGACTCTATATGAATGCCTCCGGCGGTGTACCGGGATGGTGCAATGAATCAAGAGTGACATGTATGGAAAATAATGCATGGTGGCTTTGCCACAAATACGATGTCAACTACATGATCATGCAATGGCAATATGACAAAAGTAATGTATGTCATGATAATGATGGTGGAAGTTGCATGGCAATATATCTCGGAATGGCTATGGAAATGCCATGATAGGTAGGTATGGTGGCTGTTTTAAGGAAGATATAAGGAGGTTTATGTGTGATAGAGCGTATCGTATCAGGGGGTTTGGATGCACCGGCAAAGTTTGCACCAACTCTCAAGGTGAGAAAGGGCAATGCACGATACCGAAGAGGCTAGCAAAGGTGGAAAGATGAGAGTGCGTATAATCCATGGACTCAACATTAGTCAAAAGAACTCATATACTTATTGCAAAAATTTAGAAGTCATCAAAAATTCAAGTACTACGCGCATGCTCCTAGGGGGATAGATTGGTAGGAAAATACCATCGCTCGTCCTCGACCGCCACTCATAAGGATGCACAAGCCAGGTACACTTCATGTTTCAAATTTGTTACACAACATTAACCATACGTGCATGCTACGGGACTTGCAAACTTCAACACAAGTATTTCTGAAATTCATAATCACCCAACTAGCATGACTTTGATATTATCACCTCCATATCTCAAAACAATTATCAAGCATCAAACTTATCTTAGTATTCAACACACTCAATAGAAAGGTTCACATATCTTGAACACCAAGTATATTAACGTTAAGCAAATTACCATGCTATTAATGACTCTCAAAATAATCTAAGTGAAGCATGAGAGATCAATAGTTTCTTTAAAACAAATCCACCACCGTGCTCTAAAAGATATAAGTGAAGTACTAGAGCAAAAATTATCACGCTCAAAAGATATAAGTGAGGTACTATGAGCAAAACTATCAAGCTCAAAAGATATAAGTGAAGCACATAGAGTATTCTAACAAATTCCAATTCATATATGGCTCTCTCAAAAGGTGTGTATAGCAAGGATGATTGTGGTAAACTAACAAGCAAAGACACAAATAATACAAGATGCTCCAAGCAAAACACATATCATGTTGGTGAATAAAAATATAGCTCCAAGTAAATTACCGATGGAAGTGGACGAAAGAGGGGATGCCTTCCGGGGCATCCCCAAGCTTTGAATTTTTGGTGTCCTTGGATTATCTTGGGGGTGCCATGGGCATCCCCAAGCTTAGGGTCTTTCCACTCCTTGTTCCATAATCCATCAAAAGAATTCACCCAAAACTTGAAAACTTCACAACACAAAACTCAACAGAAATCTCGTGAGCTCCGTTAGAGAAAGAAAACAAAAGACTACTTCAAGGTACTGTAATGAACTCATTATTTATTTATATTGGTGTTAAACCTGCTGTATTCCAACTTCTCTATGGTTTATAAACTATTTTACTAGCCATAGATTCATCAAAATAAGAAAACAACACACGAAAAACAGAATCTGTCAAAAACAGAACAGTCTGTAGCAATCTGTAACTAAAGCAAACTTCTGGAACTCTAAAAATTCTACCAAAATAGGAAGTCCAGGAAAATTTGTTTATTGAACATCAGCAAAAAGAATCACGCAAAAGCACGTTTCTGTGATTTATCATAACTAAATTCGTGCGCGCAAAGTTTCTGTTTTTCAGCAGAATCAAATCAACTATCATCGTAGGTTATCCTATAGGTTCTACTTGGCACAAACACTAATTAAAAGATAAAACCACATCCAAACAGAGGGTATATGGATTATTTATTCCTAAACATAAGCAAAAACAAAAAACACAAAATAAAATTGTGTTGCTTCCCAACAAGCGCTATCGTTTAACGCCCCTAGCTAGGCATAAAAATAAGGATAGATCTAGGTATTGCCATCTTTGGTAGGCAATCCATAAGTGGCTCTCATGATATATTCATATGGTAATTTTATTTTCTTTCTAGGGAAGTGTTCCATGCCCTTCTTTAAGGGAAATTGGAATCGAATATTCCCTTCCTTCATATCAATAATTGCACCAACCGTTCTAAGGAAAGGTCTACCAAGAATAATAGGACATGAAGGATTGCAATCTATATCAAGAACGATAAACTCTACGGGCACATAATTCCTATTTGCAACAATAAGAACATCATTGATTCTTCCCATAGGCTTTTTAATAGTGGAATCCACGAGATGCAAGTTTAGAGAGCAATCATCAAAATCACGGAAATCTAGCAAATCACATAAAGTTTTGGGAATAGTAGAGACACTAGCACCCAAATCACACAAAGCATGAAACTCATAATCTTTAATTTTAATTTTCATAGTAGGTTCCCACTTATCATAGAGTTTTCTAGGGATAGAAACTTTCAACTCTAGTTTTTCTTCATCAGATTGCATCAAGGCATCAACAATGTGTTCGGTAAAGGCCTTATTTTGACTATAAGCATGAGGAGAATCTAGCACGGATTGCAACAAGGAAATACAACCAATCAAAGAGCAATTTTCATAATTAAATTCCTTGAGATCCAAAATAGTGGGTTTAACAACATCATGGTTTTTATTTATTTTAATCCCACTATCATCAAATTCATCATCAAGATCTAGAAACTCCGAATTCTTAGAACGCCCTCTAGGTAAAGGAAGATAATCTTCAGATTCATCAAGATTCATATTGCAAAACAAAGATTTAATGGGGGACACATCAATAACTTTTAGATCTTCATCTTGATTTTCATAGGAATTGGAAGAACACGCTTTAATAAAGGCATCTTTGGAAGCACGCATCCTAGCGGTTCTTTCCTTGCACTCATCAATGGAAATTTTCATGGCTTTGAGAGACTCATTGATATCATGCTTAGGAGGAATAGATTTAAGCTTTAAAGAATCAATTTCAAGAGAAATCCTATCAACGTTCCTAGCCAAATCATCAACTTTAAGAAATTTCTCTTCAAGCAAAGCATTAAAATTCTTTTGTGAATTCATAAACTCTTTAACACTACTCTCAAATTCAGAGGGAATCTTATTAAAATTTCCATAAGAGCTGTTGTAGGAATTTCCATAACTATTAGAAGGATTACTAGGATAAGGCCTAGGATTAAAATTTCCTCTATAAGCGTTGTTTCCAAAACTATTCCTACCAACAAAATTCACATCCATAGATTCATTATTATTCTCAAGCAACGTAGATAAAGGCATATCATTGGGATCAAGAGGAGTATTTTAGGAGCAAACATCTTCATAAGTTCATCCATCTTTTCACTCAAAACATTGATTTCTTCTATAGCATGCACTTTTTTACTAGAAGATCTTTCGGTGTGCCACTGAGAATAATTAGCCATAATATTATCAAGCAATTTGGTAGCATCCCCTAACGTAATTTCCATAAAAGTGCCTCCCGCGGCCGAATCTAAAAGATTTCTAGAAGCAAAATTCAATCCGGCATAAAAATTTTGTATGATCATCCATAAATTCAAACCATGAGTAGGGCAATTGCGAAGCATCAATTTCATTCTTTCCCAAGATTGGGCAACATGCTCATGATCAAGTTGTTTAAAATTCATGATGTCGTTCCTAAGAGTGATAATCTTAGCGGGAGGAAAATACTTAGAGATAAAAGCATCTTTGCACTTGTTCCAAGAATCAATACTATTTTTAGGCAAAGACGAAAACCAAACTTTAGCACGATCTCTAAGTGAAAACAGAAATAACTTCAATTTGACAATATTGTTATCCGTATCTTTATTCTTTTGCATATCACACAAATCAACAAAATTGTTTAGATGAGTAGCGGCATCTTCACTAGGAAGGCCGGCGAATTGATCTTTCATAACAAGATTCAACAAAGCGGTATTGATTTCACAAGACTCATCATTATTAAGAGGAGCAATCAGAGTACTAAGGAAATCATTATTATTGGTATTCGAGAAATCACACAATTTGGTATTATCTTGCGCCATGGAAACAAGTAATCCAACACACAAGCAAACAGAAAGGCAACGGAAAAAAGCAAATGGGAAAGAGAGGAGGAGATTGGGAAAGAGAGGGCGAATAAAACGGCAAGGGTGAAGTGGGGAGAGGAAAACGAGAGGCAAATGGCAAATAATGTAATGCGAGAGATAGGGATTGCGATGGGTACTTGGTATAGTTGACTTGCTTGCGTGAGCCTCCCCGGCAACGGCGCCAGAAATTCATCTTGCTACCTCTTGAGCACTGCGTTGGATTTCCCCGAAGAGGACAGGATGATGCAGCAAAGTAGCGTAAGTATTTCCCTCAGTTTTTGAGAACCAAGGTATCAATCCAGTAGGAGACCACGCATAAGTCCCTCGTACCTACACAAAATGATAGTAACTCGCAACCAACGCTTAGGGGTTGTCAATCCCTTCACGGTCACTTACGAGAGTGAGATCTGACAGAGATAATATTTTTTGTATTTTAGATAGATAGATGCAAAGTAAAAAGTAAAAGGCAAAGTAAACAAAAAAAGTAAACAAAATGATAGAGATTGATATGATGAGAATAGACTCGGGGGCCATAAGTTTCACTAGTGGCTTCTCTCAAGAGCATAAGTATTCTACGGTGGGTGAACAAATTACTGTTGAGCAATTGACAGAATTGAGCATAGTTATGAGTATATCTAGGCAATGATCATGTATATAGGCATCACGTCCACAACAAGTAGATCGAAACGATTCTGCATCTACTACTATTACTCCACTCATCGACCTCTATCCAGCATGCATCTAGAGTATTAAGTTAAAAACAGAGTGACGCCTTAAGCAAGATGACATGATGTAGAGGGATAAATTCATGCAATCAGATAAAAAACCGATCTTGTTATCCTTGATGGCAACAATACAATACGTGCCTTGCAACCCTTTCTGTCACTGGGTAAGGACACCGCAAGATTGAACCCAAAGCTAAGCACTTCTCCCATTGCAAGAACTACCAATCTAGTTGGCCAAACCAAAAAGGATAATTCAAAGAGACTTGCAAAGATAATTGAATCATACATAAAAGAATTCAGAAAAGAATCAAATATTTTCCATAGATAATACTGGATCATAAACCCACAATTCATCGGTCTCAACAAACACACCGCAAAAAGAAGATTACGTCGAATAGATCTCCACGAGAGAGGGGGAGAACATTGTATTGAGATGCAAATAGAGAGAAGAAGACATCTAGCTACTAGCTATGGACCCGAAGGTCTGAAGTAAACTACTCACACTTCATCGGAGGGGCTATGGTGATGATGTAGAAGCCCTCCATGGTGGATGCCCCCTCCGGCGGAGCTCCAGAACAGGCCCCAAGATGGGATCTCGTGGATACAGAAGGTTGCGGCGGTGGAATTAGGTTTTTGGCTCCTGTTCTGATTGTACGGGGATACGTAGGTATATATAGGAGGAAGGAGTACGTCGGTGGAGCGTTAGGGGGCCCACGAGGTAGGGGGCGTGCCCAGGGGGGCGCCCTCCACCCTCGTGACCGCCTCTAGCACTTCTTGGAGTAGGGTCCAAGTCTCCTGGATCATGTTCGGTTGGAAAATCACGATCCTGAAGGTTTCATTCCGTTTGTACTCCGTTTGATATTCCGTTTCTTCGAAAAACTGAAATAGGCAAAAAAATAGCAATTCTGGGCTGGGCCTCCGGTAAATAGGTTAGTCCCAAAAGTAATATAAAAGTGGTAAATAAAGCCCAATATAGTCCAAAACAGTAGATAAAGTAGCATGGAGCAATCAAAAATTATAGATACGTTGGAGACGTATCAGCCGCCTATAGTGAGGAGGGGTGGCTGCCCAGGGGGAAGCCCCTAGCACGATCGTAAGTATCCGCACTCTATTGTACTTTAGTGCGACTTTGCTTCATAGTCTTGTTATAATGCCGAACATATATGCAGTCCGGCCAGGCCCCATCCCGAGGTATCGTCTTCGGATGGGTCCTTGAGTGATTCAGCGATGAACTTGCTCCCGACGGCCACTACTCCTTGTCCTGCGGATGACACGGAGGTGTTGTCCCGAAGGCTCCCGGAGCAGGTGGGAGGTGACTTTGGAGACGCCCCAAGGCGGAATTCCAGACGCCAGGCACACGGGGCACAAGGTCTCCGCGAATCGTGCCGATGAGAGCCGCAACAAGCCGGGCTCTCAGCCGGATACTATGCCGGAACCTTTGATGGTTCCGGATTCAGGCAAGCAGCCCCTCGCTAGGGAGGGCGAGCCATCCATGCTGATGACTTCCGTTACGCCAGAGGCATCAGATAGTCTGCTGGAAGCGCTCCGCGGCGCTTCCATGGCTGAAGAGAACCGTACTCTTATGAGTGCGGTGATTCAGAAGGTTCTGTCCGCCAGGAGCGGACTAACCAAAGCCTGCACCAGCCTCCTGATGGGCTTTGAGGTAAGTAATAAAAATATCAAATTATCACCCGATAGGTAGTAGCCCCTGATACTCTGTTTGGTGTTCGGAAGGAAGAGCCAAATGGAGGGTCAATTAAAATCTGCAGGAGTCTAATAGTAGATGTGCCTGTGGATAAGCAGGCAGTGCTACTTGCCGCTGCTATACGCACGGCCGAGGTTGCCGGACTCAAACGGGACCTGGAGTAGGTGCAGGGAGAGCTCGGCCTCATGAAGAGGCAGCTCGAAGAGAGCAAAGGTTTGCGATTCCCCGCTCTCATATAATAAAGGATAGACAAAAAATTTATTCTGACGACAAAGCATCATGATTTTGTAAAAGGGGCCACCATCGAAGTGGCGTCTCTGAAGAAAGTGTTGTCCGAGGCCAAAGACAAGGCGGCCGTGGAACGCAAGGAGTGCAAAAAGCAAGATGCTAGAGTGGGCGAGGTACAGCAAGAGCTGCAGGAACTCGGCAAGAAGTTTGAGTCCTTGGAGCATGATCTTGAGATGAAAGAGACTGAGCTTGCGAAGGCCCTTGCGAGTGTGAAAGACGCCAAGGCCGAAGCCGAAAAGGAACAGCAGGAAATCCAGGCGGCCAAGAAGATAGCGGAGGGTAAGACATTCTTTATGCAAAGCAAGCATGTGGAGGAGGCGTTTCTTTTACTTACCCGAATTCAGAGCTCTCCAGGGGCATTCGCAGATCTTCCACGCAGCATATCAGATGCCGCGGAGTTCTACCGTGCCGAGGAGGGGAGCTCAACGGAGAAGTTGTTCTGGTCCCAGTAGGCTGGGGCCGAACACCCAATGCCTCTGAGTGACCAACTGAAGTAGTTGGTTGAACTCCATAGGGCGGCCGAAGTGGCTATGAAAATTTTCATAGTCTGGATATAGCCTGGTGAGCCCTTGCCCACTAGCTACTTCGGCCTGATCAAGCGGATGGTGAGTGCCTGTCCGCGGCTTGAAGTTATCAAGCGATCCGTTTGCATTGAGGGTGCCCGCCGGGCCTTTGCCCGCGCGAAGGTGCATTGGGGCAAGCTGGATGCGGAGAAGCTGGTGAAGGACGGGCCGCCGGAGGGCAAGGCGCATCGCTGTCCCGAGAAATATTATGATGGCATTATGAAGGGTGCTTGTCTCGTGGCTGATGAATGTACCAAGGACACAATCCTAGAGTAAATGTACTTCTGCTGTTGTTGTAATATAAAGACGAAGTTATTTGCGCTATATAGCGCTTTTTGATTTAAAATATTACCATCGGTGCGGCTATTTATAGAACTAGATGGCACCCTGCGCGTTGCGGCGGGAATTTGTAGTAGCATATAGGGGGATTTATAGAGTGAGAAATAGTGAAATTTATGAAAACAATAACATAAATACATGTCTACTTAAACCTTTGAATGGTATAAAAAGTCAGGCAAAATGATACATGGCTGAGTATCTCCATATTTGCGTAATTAGAAGAGGCAGCACCAACATTAAGAGAAGTAACATATATTTTAATGAGATTTTTCTCATAATATTTCATGATAATATCATTTGTTTGTCTATTAGAAGTGCATCAAAGCAGGAAACAAATATATTTCATACTAATTTGCGAGCCTCGCGGTGTTAATGCGCCCGGATAGTAGTCATCTTGCATTCTCCACCTTGATCCACTTATTGAGCGAAAGATAACCAGCTATACGAAATGACATGGTTCCTGAGTAGACACATGTACAATCCATTTCAACTAAATTGAAGGACATTGAGAACAGCCCATACCTGATCCTCTAAGCGAGGAAAAACCATTGAAGTTAGGATTGTTATTAGTAGCATAACAATCAAATACTGATAGTCTAACTATAAAAGAAAATGCATAGTAAGTATAAACAATGCAAGTATGTTCATAAGAGTCACTTCATATATACTTTTTTATTTATGTAGGTAGATGATTGTTGTGACAACAGTTGAACCGTGCAGCATGAAAAGAACAAATTTGTCAATCACACAATTGTATCACCCATGTAATATAATGATCCCATAAAATTCACAATGGAATACTACTCACAAAGAACAAATTACCTGAAAATGAACCCCAATATGCCAATATGCCTCAGTGGTTCTACAAAACAACCAGAGAAGAGCAATAAAATTACTCAATTTGTACTAAATTAATGTGTGAGAGGAAGGGAGATAGAGAGATGCAGTTGTAGTTGGGAACAGAACATGGTAGCTTCATCTGTTTCTTCATTCCAGAACCCTAAAGAACACAAAAGGAAGAAGAAATTTTCACCATCTAGCGCCTCCAATAAAAAAACAACCGGACTGGAGAAGCATGAATGATTTGTCGCATCTTGACACATGTGTATCTGCAATAGCTGAGTTAGATAGCAGTTTGCGGGATAAGACTGACTGAATTATTGCCGCGGAGGAGGTCGCTGGAGATGGAAAAGAGTTGCCTACCATGAAATTTCCGACCACACACAAATCAGAACATCAAACCAAGCTAACTCAAAAATTACGTTCATATCTCAGAACATTCAGAGGAAAAGAGAGCACCCACCTCTGGCGCAAGTGATGTTGGAGGAGGACAGCAGCGGTGGCACGTACAGGTACATCTCTCTTGTCGACGATCGCGGGGCTCCGAGAGAGGTAGAGATAGAGGGAAGGATCATGAGACTGCAAGCCAGCGGCAGTGAGCGGATCTTCGATGGCGACTGTGAAGGCTTGGCCGGCGGCAGCATAGTATGGAGAGAGAGGTAGAGATGGGGAAGATGAGAAGAATCGATCTAGCTTTTTTTGAAGATTGGTGTAGATTTTTTTCCTTCAGATTAATAAGCTAAGCTGCTAAGGCGAAACATCAAAGATAACGCTTGCGGAAAATATCCGGAATAAGCGTTGCCATTAAATGGATCCATTGCCCACGTCCCCGCGCAGGCCAGAAAAGATTACCCGCTTGCATGCGTTATTCTAGGGAATTAATGTTAAACGCTAATCAAGGAAACGCACGGCTTACTTTCCAGTAATTTCACCACGAGTGAGTACTATTGAGATCCTATTTTGATGCTTCACTGCATGCACGTATTAAATGTGATTTACCGGGCATTCCTGTGAGATGGACTCTCTCATGCACAGGCTGCTAGCAATAAAAAAAATTATCTGATGCATGCGGGAGACTGCCGAAGATTATGCTTGCCATGTAAATACTTGTCCGTGAAAGCCTATGTGGCAAAATGCTGACGTGGATACTGTGCATGTTGAGAGAATGCTAGTAGTGGGGATCAACTTCTTAAGAATGTAAGATTTTGAAAGTAGGCCAGTCGTCGGCTTCCGCCCCCACGTAACTAGTACCGGGGTGTTCCTGGAAAAACCCGGACACTCTTTATCCAAATTTTTGGTCCCTTAAGGAGGTATCCGGCGTAGCGAACAAGGCAATCGAACTATGCGGCTTTATAACTTTCACTTAGCCATACAAGTCTACAATTTTAAATTTCGGCGAAGCCCCTAGAATTCGGAAAGCCGAATTGGGGCGCTATATACGCCTAAATAGTTGGAGGCCGATTCCTCGCCTAAAGCGGAAAAATCTTTAAGGATTTTAAGACCTCTCGAACAGCGACCAGCTCTCGCCGCATCATGTCGGTCACTTTTTGGCTTTCTCTACTGAGGTGCTCGTCCGGAAGAACCAGGACACAATTGTAGTAGTTCTCCCTACGCTACCTTAGCCGATAAAGGTACCAAAACAAGGGAGCCGGGCAAACCCAACTATAGACCCAAGACGTGATTCAGAGCTGATGCATATAGTGCTATAAGTTCGGGGTGCCGCACTATTGAAAGTGTTCGGACTTGTTTTGCCGTATTATGAGGCGCCATAAGGAGCCCCTGGCAAACTGATCGTACCAAGGTGTACGGATGCAATATTAAATAAACATTTGTAAGAAAAATGCGCAAATAGGAATAATAAGATGACGCTATGTATTATCTCCCATTGATGAATAATACGTTTAAGCGTATGTTTACAATGGGTGCCTTTAAGCAGAAGTAAATAGGACTATTTAACATGTCCTATCCAAGGGCGGGCTGCATGTCGGTATATAAAACAGGTATAATGATCGTGAACAGATTCTACCTGGGTATTTCCTTTTGTGCGCAAAGCCTGTTGCCTCCTTGGTTTTCTCTCATGTGTAAGTCCGACAATCCGGCTCTTCTGAAGAGGCTGCCCTAAAGCAGTGTCCTGAAAGATAAAAAGGGAGGGTTATGAAGGTATGTTGCGGTTATACCGCACTATTGACTGAGTCACTGATGCGCCTCCGCCTATGCCCATGGTATTTTGAGTGTGTAATTGTGTACGCGTGGCACGAATGCTACTTTGATGGGGCTTGAGCGGAGGCCGGACTGCTAGTCGCGCTCTTGGCGTGCCTGGTGATCCTATTGCGGGGTGCTCCGGACTCGCTTGAAGGTGCTCGAGGTTGTCTTCACCAGATTGGTTGTTTGTCAGAGGAGGCCGCATTGTACTTCCGCCACGAGGGCTGCAGTATGCTCTTCTGTACGGAGAGAGCGGTCCATATTTCCGTTAACTGTTATGACCCTGCGCGGTCCTGGCATCTTGAGCTTGAGGTATGCATAGTGTGGTACCGCATTGAATCTAGCGAAGGCGGTTCATCCAAGCAGTGTGTGGTAACCACTACGGAAAGGGACGATATCAAAGATTAACTCTTCGCTTCGGAAGTTATCCGGAGATCTGAAGACCACTTCCAATGTTATAGAGCCCGTGCAACGGGCCTCTACTCCAGGAATTACACCTTTAAAGGTGGTTTTGGTGGGCTTGATCCTTGAAGGGTCTATGCCCATTTTGTGCACTGTGTCTTGATAGAGCAGGTTCAGGCTGCTGCCACCGTCCATAAGGACTCGCGTGACGTGGAATCCGTCGATGATTGGGTCTAGGACCAATGCGGCTGAGCCGCCATGACGGATGCTGGTAGGGTGATCCCTACAATCGAAGGTGATCGGATAAGCTGACCATGGGTTGAATTTGGGGGCGACTGGCTCCATCGCATAGACGTCCCGTAGTGCTCGCTTCCGTTCCCGCTTGGGAATGTGGGTGGCGTAGATCATGTTGACCGTTTTCACCTGGGGAGGAAATTTCTTTTGTCCCCCCGTGTTCGGACGCCGGGGCTCCTCGTCATCGTCGCTATGCAGCCCCTTGTCCTTGTTTTCGGCGTTTATTTTACCGGCCTATTTGAACACCCAGGAGTCTCTATTAGTGTGGTTGGCTGGCTTGTCCAGGGTGCCATGAATTTGGCACGAGCATTCCAGTATGCAGTCCAAACTGGACGGTCCCTGATTGTTTCTTTTGAACGGCTTTTTCCACTGACCGGATTTGGATCCGCTAAATCCGGCGTTGACTGCCGTGTCTTCAGCGTTGTCGCCGTTGTTCCTTCATTTATGTCTGTTGCGCCGTGGCTTGCCATTATTGTCATGGACATCCGAGGTGTCGGAATGTGGCATGGTGCTACAATGAGCCAACCAGCTGTCCTCGCCCGCACAAAAGCGGGTCATTAGTGTCATGAGTGCTGCCATGGACTTGGGTTTTTCCTGGCCGAGGTGTCGGGCGAGCCACTCGTCACGGAGATTATGCTTAAAGGCCGCCAGGGCTTCGGCGTCCAGACAATCGACTATTTGGTTCTTTTTAGTTAGGAACCGAGTCCAGAATTTCCTGGCTGACTCTCCGGGCTGTTGAGTAATGTGGCTCAAGTATTCGGCGTCCGGTGGTCGTACGTATGTGCCCTGGAAGTTGTTGAGGAACGCGTCTTCCAGGTTTTCCCAACTTTCAATGGAATTTGCTGGCAGACAGTTTAGCCAATGCCGGGCAGGTCCTTTGAGCTTAAGGGGAAGATACTTGATGTCGTGTAGATCGTCTCTGCGGGCCATGTGAATGTGGAGAAGGAAATCTTCAATCCATACTGCGGGGTCTGTTGTGCCATCATATGATTCAATGTTTACGGGTTTGAACCCTTTGTGAATTCAAGATCCATCACTTCATCAGTGAAGCAGAGGGGGTGTGCGGCGCCTCTATGCCGGGCTATGTGGCTACACAGTTCCAATGGGTCTGGGTGGCTGTATTCGGCCCGGCCAGCCTTGTTGACAGTGTATCCGGCGTGATGATCATCGTCACGTGTTTGGGCGCGCCCTCGCGATCCGTAGATCGATCTTGGCTGTCCTGCTTTGTTTTCCAGTATATCTTGCAGGTCTTGCCTATTGCCCCGAGCCGTAGTGTATTGGCGTGGGGGCGCGGGCTGGTATTTGGGCTGATATGCCGTTTTATCCCGGCCACGGGGTGGCCAGTCAGCCGTGTGGCGCTCGAGTCTGTATTCCTCAGCTGCCAGGACTTCGGTCCATCTGTCTGTGAGCAGGTCTTGATGAGCTTGGAGCTGCTGCTGCTTCTTTTTCAGTCTCCTCGCGGTGGCCATAAGCCGGCGCTTGAAGCGCTCCTGCTCCACGGGGTCCTCAGGTACGCCGAACTCGTCGTCGCCGAGGCTAATCTCGTCTTCGGAGGGGGGCATGTAGTTGTCCTCCTCCGGATATCCGTTCGTCGCTTGTTCGTCTAGGCTGACCTACCCGTCTTCCTGCTCGGCCTGCTCGAAGGCGGGCTGATCAGGGTTGTACTCATCTTCGGCAGCATCCGAATTGTTTTCATCTCCTGTGCCAGTATTGCTATGGCGGGGCTTGGAGCGGCGCCGACGACGCCCATGCTTTTCTTTCTTCCCCGAGGGGTTATCCTCTGTTTCCTCATCGCCATTGGTTTCTTTCGGAGTGTCCACCATATATATATATCATATGAGGAGGTGGCTGTCCACTGCCCCGTGAGCGGTGGTTCCTGTTCTTCTCTTGCATCGTTGTCCATACCGTCGATGTCTCAGAGTTGAAGTCAAGCACCTCGGTTAAATCATCAACCCTGGAAATGAAGTGGGTGGTGGGTGGGCAACGAATTCGTTCGTCGCCTGCTTCCCACTCGAGCCGCACATAGTTCGGCCAAGAGTCTCTTATCAAAGAGAGAGACTTCAATGAGTTCAGCACGTCGCTAAATGGCGAGTGCTGGAAGATATCTGCAGCGGTAAACTCCATTACAGGAGCCCAACCAGGTTCGGTGGGCTCAGGAGCGCGCGGACTGGAACCTACAGCCGGATACGAGTCTGGGGGTCCGGTGTCACAGGCTTCTTTGGGGGCGAGGCATGTGTTCGGCTCTATCGCCGATGAGTGTGCGGCCTGCTGGGCGGGGTCCGTCCACCCGTCCTTAGGCAACGCGGTCTGCTCTGGATTTAGGTCCAGGGCTATCACAGGGGTGACATCACGAGCATTGTCCGACAGTAGGTCTAAGCCGTGCTCATCGTAATTGTCCGGCGTTCCTGGCGCAGGCCCGAATCCGTTGAAGATCAAGTCTCCGCGGATATCAGCCGTGTAGTTCAGGTTTCCGAACCTGACCTGGTGGCCAGGGGCGTAGCTATCGATCTGCTCCAGCTGGCCAAGCGAATTGGCCCGCAGTGTGAAGCCGCCGAACACGAAGATCTATCCGGGGAGAAAAGTCTCGCCCTGGACCGTGTTGTTGACGATTGAAGGAACCATCAAGCCTTGCAGCGATGACACAGAGGAACTCTCAACGAAAGCACCAATGTCGGTGTCAAAACCGGCGGATCTCGGGTAGGGGGTCCCGATCTGTGCGTCTTAGGCTAATGGTAACAGGAGGCAAGGGACACAATGTGTACCCAGGTTCGGGCCCTCTCGATGGAGGTAAAACCCTACTTCCTGCTTGATTGATATTGATGGTATGAGTAGTACAAGAGTTGATCTACCACGAGATCGTAGAGGCTAAACCCTAGAAGCTAGCCTATGATGATTATGGTTGTGATCGTCCTTCTAAGGACCAACATCTCCGGTTTATATAGACACCGGAGAGGGCTAGGGTTTACATGGAGTCGGTTACAAGGAAGGAAATATAATATCCGAATCGCTAAGCTTGTCTTCCACGCAAAGGAGAGTCCCATCCGGACACGAGACGGAGTCTTGAGTCTTGTATCTTCACGCTCCAACAGTCCAGACAAAGTGTATAGTCCGGCTGTCCGGATACCCCCTAATCCAGGACTCCCTCAATGGGCATCTCCATAGCCCGTTGATACGCCTAGTTGATGTGAGACTATCTTCTCCTTTTTGTCTTCTCCACAACCACCATATTATATTCCACCTATAGTGATATATCCATGGCTCACACTCATGTATTGCATGAAAGTTGAAAAAGTTTGAGAATAATAAAGTATGAAACAATTGCTTGGTTGAAACCGGGGTTGTGCATGATTTACATATTTTGTGTGATGAAGATAGAGCATAGCCAGACTATATGACTTTGTAGGGATAGCTTTGTTTGGCCATGTTATTTTGAGAAGACATGATTGCTTTATTTGTATCCTTGAAGTATTATTGCTTTTATGTCAATATTAAACTTTTGTTTTGAATCTTATGGATCTGAATATTCTTGCCACAATAGAGAAGATTACATTGATAAATATGTTAGGTAGCATTCCACATCAAAAAATCTATTTTTATCATTTACCTACTCGAGGACGAGCAGGAATTAAGCTTGGGGATGCTGATACGTCTCCAATGTATCTATAATTTTTGATGTATTCATGCCATGTTTATAATATTTCTACATGATTTTGGTATCATTTGGTTAGAACTAACCCGGACTTACGTTGTTTTTAGCAGAACTACCATGGTGTTGTTTTTGTGCAGAAATAAAAGTTCTCGGAATGCGCTGAAAATCAACGGAGATTTTTTCTGGAAAGTATAAAAAATACTGGAACAAAAAGTCATCAGAGGGGAGTCTCGTGGGGCCCACGAGGGTGGAGGGCGTGCCCCTGTGCCTCGTGGACTCCCCGTGGATCCCCCTAACTTGTTCTCGATGCCAACCTCTCCCATAAATACAGAAACCCCCAGAAAATAACCTAAATCGGGAGTTCCGCCGCCGCAAGCCTCTGTAGCCGCCAAAAACCTCTCGGGAGCCTGTTCTGGCACCCTGCCGGAGGGGGAATCTATTGCCGGTGGCCATCTTCATCATCCCGGCACTATCCATGACAAGGAGGGAGTAGTTCACCCTCAGGGCTGAGGGTATGTACCAGTAGCTATGTGTTTGATCTCTCTCTCTCTCTCTCTCTCTCTCTCTCTCTCTCTCTCTCCTGTTCTTGATTTGACACAATCTTGTTGTACCGCAAGCTTTGCTATTATAGTTGGATCTTATGATGTTTCTCCCCCTCTACTCTCTTGTAATGGATTGAGTTTTACCTTTGAAGTTATCTTATCGGATTGAGTCTTTAAGGATTTGAGAACACTTGATGTATGTCTTGCATGTGCTTATCTGTGCTGGCAATGGGATATTCACGTGATCTACTTGATGTATGTTTTGGTGATCAACTTGCGAGTTTAGTGACCTTGTGAACTTATGCATAGGGGTTGGCGCACGTTTTCGTCTTGACTCTCCGGTAGAAACTTTGGGGCACTCTTTGAAGTTCTTTGTGTTGGTTGAATAGATGAATCTGAGATTGTGTGATGCATATCGTATAATCATACCCACGGATACTTGAGGTGACATTGGAGTATCTAGGTGACATTAGGGTTTTGGTTGATGTGTGTCTTAAGGTGTTATTTTACTACGAACTCTAGGGTTGTTTGTTACACTTATAGGAATAGCCCAATGGATTGATCGGAAAGAATAATTTTGAGGTGGTTTCGTACCCTACAATAATCTCTTCGTTTGTTCTCCGCTATTAGTGACTTTGGAGTGACTCTTTGTTGCATGTTGAGGGATAGTTATATGATCCAATTATGTTATTGTTGTTGAGAAAACTTGCACTAGTGAAAGTATGAACCCTAGGCCTTGTTTCCTACCATTGCAATACCGTTTTCGCTCACTTTTATCATTAGTTACCTTGCTGTTTTTTATAATTTCATATTACAAAAACCTATATCTACCATCCATATTGCACTTGTATCACCATCTCTTCGCCGAACTATAGAATTTACCATTGTATTGGGTGTGTTGGGGACACAAGAGACTCTTTGTTATTTGGTTGCATTGTTTGAGAGAGACCATCTTCATCCTACGCCTCCCACGGATTGATAAACCTTAGGTCATCCAGTTGAGAGAATTTTTGTACTGTCCTACAAACCTCTACACTGGGAGACCCAACAACATCTACAAGAAGAAGGTTGTGTAGTAGACATCACTGCTTCATTGTAGGCAAGTACCCGAGGCGACCCATATATGAGTTCCATGGAGCACTGCTTCTGCCCCATATATTGGAGAGAAGGGATTCTGGCCAGTACCTCGATTTGGTGTCGTCCTGGTTGACCAAAGAACCGGCGGCAACTCATCGATCCAGCACTTGCCGCAGTTCTGCAATCTACCAAAAGTTCATGTTTTCAGCCCTCGTAGCACTTCTGCGTTCATCCTTTCTGCTTGTCCGTTGCTCCTGGGGTGAGCAACAGAAGCGAAAGAGACCTTGCTTCCAAGGCTCTAAATGTACCGCATGAAGGCACGGCTTGTGAACTTGGTGTCATTATATGTGATCTCCTTGTTGGCTACTCCAAAACGACAAACCAATCCCTTGAAGAGCTTGATAGCTGATTACGCCATCACCTTTCTCACTGGTTCCACTTTGGGCCACTTTGTAAACTTCTCTATTGATGACCCGCAAGTATACGGGATAGTTGTAGCCTCTTTCTATAAGTAAGAGTGTCGAACCCAACGAGGAGCTAAAGGTAGAACAAATACTCTCTCAGGTCCTATCTGCCACTGATATGACTCTACGCACGCTTGACGTTCGCTTTCCCTAGAACAAGTATCAAACTAGTAGTACTTTGTAGGTGTTGTTGGATAGGTTTGCAAGAAAGTAAAGAACACGTAATAAAAAAGTAGGGGCTGTTTACATAAAGAAGAAATAAAGTAAATATAGCGAGTGTGGAAAAGTGGTGGTAGGAGTTGTGAAATTGTCCCTAAGCAATTGACTACTTTACTAGACCGATAGCAAGTTTTATGAGGGAGAGGCCACTGCTAGCATGTCATCCCTAACTTGGAATTCTATGCACTTATGATTGGAACTATTAGCAAGCATCCACAACTACTATCATTCATTAAGGTAAAACCCAACCATAGCATTAAGATATATTGGTCCCCCTTCAATCCCATATGCATCAATTTCTATGCTAGGTAGAAACTTCTGTCACTCTTGCCCTCCAATACATAGTCCTATCAACATACAACTAACCCTATGGTGTGATCCACGCGCGTGCTCATATGATGGGCACCAAAGGACAGCAACATAACTACAAGCAAATTTAATCAATCATAGCAATTCATCAACCACCAATAGGACAACGAAAATCTACTCAGACATCATAGGATGGCAACACATCATTGGATAATAATATGAAGCATAAAGCACCATGTTCAAGTAGAGGGTACAGCGGGTTGCGGGAGAGTGAACCACTGTAGATAGATGGGGGAAGATGATGGAGATGTTGGTGAAGATGGCGTAGGTGTTGGTGAAGATCGCGGTGATGATGATGGCACCCAGCAGCGCTCCGGCGCCACCGGAAGCAAGGGGGAGAGAGCCCCCTTTCTTCTTCTTCTTCCTTGACCTTATCCCTAGATGGGAGAAGAGTTTCCCCTCTGGTCCTTGGCTCCCATGGCTTGGGAGGGGCGAGAGCCCCTCCGAGATTGGATCTATCTCTCTGTTTCTGCATTCTGGAATTCTGCCCTGGCACCGTTTCTTTTATATCTGGAGATTCGTAACTCCGATTGGATTGAAACCTTCGCCCAGATCTTTTTCCAAAAATTAGCTTTCTTGCAGCCAAAGAAGGGCATCAACCGCCTTACGAGGGGCCCAGGAGGGTGGGGGCGCGCACCTGGAGTCGGCGTGGGCCCCTATCTTGTGGCCACCTCGGGCACCGTCTCGCGTTGATTTTACTTCCCAAAAATCACAAATATTCCAAAATAATTCTCCATTCGTTTTTACCCCGTTTGGACTCCGTTTGATATGGGGTTTCTACAAAACATGAAACATGCAACAGACAGGAACTGACACTTGGCACTGGATCAATATGTTAGTCCTAAAAATAATATAAAAAGTTGCCAAAAGTATATGAAAATTGAAGAATATTGGCATGGAACATTCAAAAATTATAGATATGATGGAGACGTATCATCTATTGCCATGTACAAGAATTCAAAGCCCCCAGTAGTGTGGAGAAAGGGGCCCAAGATGTCGAGCCCCCAGACCGCAAAAGGCCAAGAAAAGTGATGGTCTGCAAGGCTTGAGCTGGCTGATGAACGTTCTTGGAATGAAACTGGCATGCTTCACATTTTGTGACAAGGTCAGTAGCATCCCGGAGGGCGGTGGGCCAGTAGAATCCTTGCTGGAAAGCTTTCCCGACAAGTGATGCTGATCTCGGGCGTGATCCGCACACACACCCATGTATCTCTGCCAACAGCATTAGTCCATCTTCTTGACTAATAGTCTGATACACTTAAGTTTCACACCATTCGGCCTCTTTCTATACAGAATGTTATCCACAAACCGGTACATTCTCGCCTGTCGGGCTACTTTCACAGATTCCTCGGGATTGCTATGAGGTTCTCCAGTTTGCAAGAATTGGACTATGTGTTGTGCCCATGTTGGAGCCAGAGGCTCGACGATAAGGACTAAAGGCATTTCTTTAGTTGTTTCTTCAACGGCAAGAATATGAAGTTCTGCTTTGGAAGATGGCTGTAACACCCCATATGTAGTTCTCCCAATTTTGTAACATATCCAACCTTGATCTTCATCTAATTTCATGTGGGTTCCATCATGGTTGGCTTCATCTTGTTTTGCTTTGTTGTTTTACTTATTGCATTGCCATAGTCATCATGGTTATGTTGCATTGTGCCTCTTGTCATTTTGCATCCTTCATGCTCGTCATATGCATTGTGGTATTCATCTCATGCGCATTGCCCCTACTCTATGTGTGTTTACTGCTTGCTCTATGTGTCATCCATGCATCATCACCTCCTTCCGTCTTCTCTCTTTCATGTTTTTGCAAGTGACATTTACCTTCCCCCATTAATGTTCATTTGTTCCCTATAAATCTTGCACCATGCCTACACCCTCTCTGTCCAATTTCATCCCATTTGGAGTTGTTTTGGTTAGGTTTTAAAATGCCTCAAGTTTGCAATTTATTCAAATTTGATTCATTTTTCTACCTCCAAAAATGTCCAGGACAATTTTATAAATTAGAGCTCAATTCCAGGATCATGGGGATATTTTCATATCTCCCAAATTCTTTTCCTAGGCCCCTGGCCTTTTCAATTTTTATTTTCCCCTTGAGGAAAAGAGAAAAAGAAAAGAAGGCCACAAGGACGCTACAGCAGTCCACCTGGGCCTCCTCCAGCAGGCCGGCCCAGCTAAGCCCCACGCCAACCAGCACACTTGTCGCGCGCGTCCCTCTCTCCCTCCTTTTCTCACCCGCAGCCGCGTTCACCCCCTTTGTCCCACGTCCATGTGGAAAGGCCGGGCCCGCTCGTCAGCGACTGCCTCCGCGCCCGCACCCACCTTTTCTTCCTCCTTCGGCCCACCTCGTTGGTGCACGCACAATGCATGGCCGAGAGTGTCGCTGCTCCGACGCGTCGCCCTAGCCCCCCATTTAAACCCTCTCCTTTCCCACCAACCCTCTAGGGTTCCCATCTCCCTCTCCTTGCCGCCGCCAGCCGCGTAGTTCACCAGATCCGCCCCTCCACCGCCGTCCTGAATGCATCTGAGGGCACGACCTCATCACGGGTGTGCTCCTCGTCGTCCTCCGCCTCGCCGATCGTGTCCCTCTTCTTCCTCGACATCGACTACGTAGGCCTAGGACGCCAAGCTGAAGCGTCTTCTTCCTCGTCTTCGTCTTCGATGGCCGTAGGTGTTCGTCCGCTGTCGTCGCCGTCTCTATCCCCTTCTCGTCAAGCCCAGCCCACCGATGTACTCATGGTGAGCTCCTGGCCTCTCGTCCCTTTTCCCCCTTGATTGCGTACACTAGCTAGCCCCGCATCCTCCGCCCGAGTTCGTCGTCGTTGGACCTCTTCACCTATGAGTGCCCTGACCCCCGTAGCTCCTTCTCTCATCACCATCATGTTCACCGTGTCGCATGGGTTCGAGTCGTGCCCTCGCCCGCTAGCTTAGGCCGTTGTTGCATCGTGTTTGAGCCCCTTGACGTTGCCGTTACCTCTGTGCTCGACGCCGGCGTCGCCTCCATCGTCGTCCGGCGTGGTCAGTTGCACGCGCGTGTGCGGGATCACCTATTGGTCCAGTTGCACCCAACAGCCTCTGTTCTTCCAACGGGGAGATGCGGGTTCGTTCCCCCGTAGGCACGGATTAAAACGCCCCATTTTTGCCATGCGTGTCTATGATAGGGTGGCCCCACCAGTCGTGCTCTCAGCCCTTCTCCTCCTTTTATTTTATTTTACTCCAGTGAATATTCCATTCGGGCATATGGAATCTTTCCTTTTCGGTCTGGTCCATTTTCGGACATTTCCTTTTAAGGAAATATGCCTTTTCTGTCTATCCCCTTTTAGGCAGGTTTGCATTTTGCTCATTTGTGAAGATTGTTCCATGATGACCCCAACATATTATATATGTTTTTGGGCTAGAAAAATCCAACCAATCCAGTAGGCGCATTTGTTTTAGCTTTTGAGCAAGTTTGTGTTCATGTTATATTTGCAGCATGTAGCATTTTGTCATTTTTTGTGCATTTAATACCATTTATGTTATGAGGAAGTTGTGCATATGAACATGTTCTTCATCATGTTTACTTGCTGCTAGTTTTATTTGCATGCCATGATATGCTTGGTAGTGAGTTAAACAATCTCGCAAACAATTTATATCATGTGCCTCTTATGCATTGAAGCTATCATCAAATCCTTGTTTTTCTGGACAAAGTTTAGTGAGGGAGTTTTATTAAGTGCATTTAGTACTAGATTCCATGCTCTTGTTTGACATGATATGTTCCCGTAACATATAGTTTACTAGTCCTAAAAATTGCTATCTGAATCTGTTTTGCAATGTTCAGTAAATTTTCACTAAGTTTGTAAAACTGTTATCATTTGCCTTTTTGCCATGTTGTTTTAATAATGTTCTAGTGAGTTTTAGAAATACTTCAGTGATCATGTTTTGTAGTGGATGATATGTACTTCAATTCCATGCCTTTTGTTTTCATGTATGGGTGTTGTAGCATATTTAAACTTTGCATCCAAATTGTCACGTTGTTGTTTTCAACAGCTTGCATTGCGTTGTTTTTTTGTCATTTGCAGCATCTGTTTCCGGTAATCTTTATATTGTTTTCAACCGAATTCTTACAATCTATCCAGTGGCATGCTTGGTTTGCTAAGAGGTTGCCTAGATCCTTCATGTCATCACTTTTGTCCTTCCGGCATCATATCTCTCGTACCGGTAGTCCCTTAGCTCCATTTGTCGCGTTCTTCATATGCATTCATGTTCATCATGTATGTAGCATGTGTTCTTTTCCATGTCATGTGTGTTTATGTGGATGCTTGTTTTCATTTCGGTCGCACCAGGAGACGAGTTCGAGTCCGAGGTCGAGACACCCGTTGAGAACAGTTACGAGGAGCAAGTTTACGATCCCACCGAGGACGTATCAGGCAAGATAACCATTCCTTGATATCACTACTATCTTTGCTATGCTAGTTGTCTCGATTCTATCACTATGTCACGCTGCCTATCTACATGTTTTTCAGCCTCCTACATTTCCATGAAATGCCGCTAACCCACCTTCCTAACAAATCGTTGTGTTGGCTATGTTACCGCCTTTGCTCAGCCCCTCTTATAGCGTTGCTAGTTGTAGGTGGAGTGCTGGTTATTGTAACATCCCAAATTTTCAATGTGGAATGTTATACACTAGATCATCAATGCATATCATATTTTATTTGCTTTCGGTTTGATCCTAGAAATTCTATGCAACTCAAGGACCTTCGGAGAGAGTTGGGGATTTCGTTATTTTCATATTTGGGTTTTCTCAAATTTTGAAAATAGGATCATTTGATTTAATTTATTCTATCTTCAATTATTTCTATTAAAAAAATATGAGAGAGGGAATAAAATGACTTTCCCAAAATAAATAAATATTGAGGATTTAATAAAAAATCAAATAAGATTTATTTTGGAGTTTTTGCTATTTTATTTGAATTTAGGAAAAATTGCACGTTTTTCAAAACTGCATCTTAGGGCCAAGAAAATGTTCATCTCGTTCTAAATATTTTATTTAGACGGTGAAAATTTGTCTTGGCATTTTTAGATTTTTTTCTAGAATTTATTTTCTGTTCGGCAGAATTATTTAAAAAAATAAACGCGCGAGAGCCCGACTGGGCCAAGGCCCAGCCGAGCCGGGCCGGCCTCGCCAGCGCCACCGCCAGCCCCTCCGTGTCGCCGCCGGACTTGGGGAATCCGGCCCCGAGCCGCCTCCGCCGTCGCCCCTTCCCCAAGCTGGCAGAGCCCCCCCCTCCTATAAATACGCCGCCAACCCA